>NC_142936.1:75427927-75436431 GCF_046866305.1 Octopus bimaculoides | reverse complement strand
ATATATATATATATATATATATATATATATATATATATATATATATATATATATATATATATATATATATATATATATATATATATATATATATATATATATATATATATATATATATATATATATATATATATATATATATATATATATATATATATATATATATATATATATATATATATATATATATATATATATATATATATATATATATATATATATATATATATATATATATATATATATATATATATATATATATATATATAATATATATATATATATATATATATATATATATATATATATATATATATATATATATATATATATATATATATATATATATATATATATATATATATATATATATATATATATATATATATATATATATATATATATATATATATATATATATATATATATATATATATATATATATATATATATATATATATATATATATATATATATATATATATATATACCATGTTATTAATTCAGTGCTGCAGAAACAATAGTCAGAGAAGCTTGTGTTTCAAGGCAATCTTTCAGACACAAAATATACATGGCTGATCACTGAAAAAGAAAATCGAGAAATGATGCTTGTTTTATTGGTGGTCCCAAACCACCATAAGTGGCTTGGGACGCTATCGTGCTGATTTGGGACACGATCATCTTTCCAAATATTCCCTTCTCTCCGGTCTTTCATTCTGAGGGAGGATCTACGTCCCGAAACATTGAAAACATTTCATTTTCTTTTATTGTTACCCTTATAATCAACATTTTCCTGATTTTCTTTTTGTTATTACTTTCACGCTACGCTCTTTTCGCCATACACAGACTAATGCTTATATATATATATATATATATATATATATATATATATATATATATATATATATATGTCTCCGTATGTTTGTGCGTATGTGTGCATGAGCGCGCATTCATGTAAAAGTATATATATATATATATATATATTATATATATATATATATATATATATATATAAAACCCAGCTGTCATTCGCAAAGCAATATAGATCGATAACAAGCACCAAATTTTCTGTATTTGTTCTGGTGTCTATGTAATCGCGATCAGACACAGGGACCTTCTCGATTCGCTCCTACTTCGATCTTGCGACACCTCGGGGATATGACAGACGGAGGGTGAGTTGCTCCAGTAGTCTGCCATTCCTTTCTAACTAAGATGACGGGTGCAACATGAAATGAAACGCGCTGTTCGATTTACGAAGTGAACTCACAACGCTAGGATCGTAAGCTGAGCACTCTAACCAGTAAGTCACACACACACACACACACACACATATGTATATCCCTGAGGATTCGTTATGGTTGAGCATCTATAGGCATTTGAAACATCTATCGCAGAACCCTATAAAATCATAATGGGGAAAGAAGCGTAGGAAATTTAATTTCAGCTTGTGTTTATCCTTATTTCCCCCCACACACCCTCTTTCTTACTTTCTATCTTTCCTCCTTTCTTTCTTTCTGCCAGACCTACGGTGAAGAGCATTTCAGCTATGACCATCTCGCTTTTTTATATATCACTGCCGACAGTGTTGCTCTGTCTTCGTTTTAGACGGTAGTATGGGATTCAGGAGATACTTATCAGTTATTCGTAGCAACTTCGAATTGTAGTACATTCCAAATTATTCATATATATCTATGTGTCTGAGGAGAAGTGGGCGTATATGAGGTTGATGAATTTTTTTCGTTTTTCTGTCCCGTATGGCTGTCCATTTCCTGTGCTTTGTAATATTCACCGATCGTGTCAGGTGTTAGCCATTTTTGCATTATTCGTGAAACAACGTTAAGCTAGGTCGATCATCTTGGATATAGAACAAACTAATATCATGTCATTGATACTGCATATTAAGAAGAAGAATTATGGACTCATTGACAAAATCGAACATAGATTTGATATGATGGCGAACGTTGCAAAGCAGAAAAGAAGCGACTAGTAAGCGTTGTAGACGATATCACGTGTAATCTTTTGGTAGCCGTTTCTTGCTACTTTCTCACTAAAAACCATGATGTAAGCGCATGATCGCTGCACACACACACGCACGCGCGCGCACACACACATACACACACACATACACACAAACACACTCACACACGCACATGCGTAGAGAGGAACTCATATGAATTTTCATCGTCAATGTGAAAATTAAATATAAATCAATGAGCTTAAATAATATTCAGCAAAAGAAATAAAACGTATACTTCTAACATCGTTGCTTTGAATAAATCAGCGTCATTATTTATATGATGTAAATAAATTATTTATATAGCGAGAATAAATTGTGAAAATGTCTTATCTTCTTGAGTGCTGTGGGGTTATTTATTTATTTTTTGTCTATCACGTTATCTGGTTATTCTTTAGCTCCAAGCCAACTATAAGAGAGCCAAAAAAAAATGTCATTTATTTTAATTATAATGGCTTCAGATTTTAAGACAATTCCAGTAAACTTACTAGGCGGGCGAGTATCGGTTGCATAGATCCCCTTGTGCCCGACTGGAACTATTTTGTAAACTCTGAATGAATAGAAAGCAAAGTCGACCTCGTCGGCATTTGAACTCAGAAGGTAAAACCGAACGAAATGTCACTAAGCATTTTGTCCGGTGCGCTCACGATTCCACCAGCTTGTCGCCTTAATGATGATAATAACAATAAATAAGTAAATAAATAAATAGATGAATAAAATAAAATAAAAAATATTTTATGCAGGACTATCATACAGCGTGTTTGGCTTTTGTCGAGATGGCACGTTTCGGTTGAGCACATTGAACAACCGAATAGAGACTTCATTGGTTCGAAAAGGCTTCGAAAAAGCTTCGAAAAGGCTTCGAAAAGGTTGATTTAATTAATTGCTTAACCGGAGACTAAAAGAACGACAATGTGTACTGCGTAACCGGCAATTTTTTTTAAAATCAACTCACTGTAAAATGCAATCATGCGTATCATTTTTTCTCATTAGTGACAGCAATGATAATTTTATTATATTAGGAGTACTTCACATTCTTCTAGAAATAATTCAAACCAAATACTACCGTATTGTGTGTGTGTGTGTGTGTGTGTGTGTGTGGTGTATGTGTGTGTGTGTGTGTGTGTGTGTGTGTGCGTGCGTGTATGTGCGTGCGTGCGTGTGACCGAAAAGGAAAGATTCCATTGTCACTAATTATGACTGAGGGTGCCTATATTATTGTGAAATTACAAGAGCTTGTAAATTTCAGAGGAAACTCGTCTAATATAGTGATCTCGCTTCGCTGTAGGGCGCTTATCTCCCCTGTCAGTATATATATATATATATATATATATATATATATATATATATATATATATATATATATATGTATGTATGTATGTATGTATGTATGTATGTATGTATGTATGTATATCTGTTGACTCGTGAGAAGCGACAAATTACAGGACTTAATAGAAATATAGAGTATTCTTTATTACATTATAACTGAAAAGCTCTAATTTCCAGTACTCAGAGTCGCTCGCTTCCGATCATCAACTGGTAAACCGATCCCAGTTTTCACTTCAATATTCAATGTTTGAATAGTTTTTTTTTTTAAATGTGAAGTGAAAGCGCTCCCTTCAAACTTTCATTTCGTATTTCAATAAATATTCAGATAATGGATAATCCAAAAGAAAACCAAAACCAAGCTCAGTTTTCCAGCTGATGATCGAAACCGATATATATATATATATATATATATATATATATATATATATATATATATATATATATATATATATATATATATATATATATATATATATATATATATATATGTATGAGTGTGCGTGTGTGTGTGTATGTGTGTGTGTGTGTGTGTAGGTATGTTGGTGTAAACAAAAAAAGCAGAACTTAAAATATGAGCGTATGTATATTTTTATTAATATTTAAGAGAAGTAACAGCGTAACTCAAATCCAAACGCACGAAACTCTCGGACCTTGAGTCACTCTGTTATTTCTGCTAAATAGTAATAAACAAGAGTGTGTGTGTGTGTGTGTGTGTGTGTGTGTGTGTGTGTGTGTGTGTGTGCGGTGTACCTTTAAAAGAACGAGAGGATCTGCTCAACTTGGCCATAATACGTAATAATGAAATAGAAAAACACGGTTTATTATCCAACAACTATGATGGTTTTGAAGTATTATTCATTCAACAGCGATTAGTATATTCACATTATAATCTGCCGGAACGTATTAAGAATGTGTACATCATTGTTTCCCCCACCCTCACTCCGGACATGTTGATTTGTCTGTCTTTATGTTTTGAGTTCAAATTCTGCTGAGGTTGACTTTGCTTTTCATGCTTTCGAGGTCGATAAAATATATATACCAATTGAAGACAAGGTGGGTGAGTGTTGAGTTGATGTAATCGACATACCCCGCCCTAACTTGCTGGCCTTGTGTCAAAACTTGAAACCATTATTACAAAGCAAAATATCATAATTTGAATGAATATGCATGTGTGCGTGTGTGATTGTGTGTACGTGTATGTGCGGGTGTATGTGTGTGTGTATGTCTGTGCGCATGCGTGCGTGCAGGCGTATGTGGGGGGGGGGGGGGGCATGTGTGTGTGTGTGTGTGTGTGTGTGTGTGTTTTACAGCATCTAAAGTTATATTCTCCCGAAAGAAAATATACTTCAAAGACTTTTACATGTTTATGATGATCGATGTATAAGAGCTATATCAGTCAGCGCCTGCAAACTGCATTCGAGCTATCGTTAAGAGAAAGATCAAACATAGGTCTTCATGACATGAATGAGCTAACGCTGTTATTTATCATCGAATTAGAAAAGATGAGAAAGGGTATTCTTGAAGAGAAGTTGCTGATTGCCTATTGAAACTCGTTAACTATATTAAAGTTATTTAGAATAGTTTGTGGGTATTTCTGTCACCTAAACTTAATTTGTGTAAATAGAATCTAAGTTATATTCTGAAATCGTTTTAATGCAACTGCAACTGAAGAACGTTTTAGAAGCATTACACTAAATTCACTTAAAAAGCAATCTAATTTATTCTAATTGGTCACCGTTTTCCTTTCTCTCTGCCTTGATAATTATGAGGGTATAAATTCTCGCTATTGTCATTTCGAACGAGAAGACATCTTGAACAATACAATTAACTGATAACAGATTACTGACATTATCTGCTACTGGAATGTTCGTATTTCAGATTTCATTATTTTGTTAGTCTGTGTACTGTAAACCTTAAGAGATATAGCTGTGATTACAGCGTGTATCAATTGAAATCGAAGCACTTTGTCAATTGAAAATATTTGAAAATGCTGCTATTGTGTTATTACTCTCCAAATACAGTCTTACGATATGTGAAGCAGGACAATGTGTAACACGATGAATACAAATATAGCAAACACACTTGTTTATTATTAAACTAAATATAACGGACGATGTAAGGATAGAGTTAAACTCCTCATCATTTGAGTCGAAGGCTCTTGTCAATTTCCTGAGTACACGATACTGACGTAGATCCCTACTTTAGTTGTTTGATTTTAAATCGTTGAATCTTTTGGAAAAGGTCTAAATACAAAAGCCTCCGTGTTCCTTGGTTCTAAAATTCTTTAGTGCGTGATCTCTGCAGCAGCGATTGAGCTGGTGACAACCCACAATAACAACAACCACAACTGTTGTTGTTGTTGTTATTATTATTATTATATATTTCGTTTCTGGATTTGGTTTGCAAGATTCTACACACACACACACACACACACACACACACACACACACACACACACACACACACACACACACACACACACAAAATGACTTACGGACAGAAAGTGAGAAAGTCATATGTATGAATGTAGCAATATAGGCATTTATGCATATATATATTTTTTAATTTGCTTGTATGCATTTAGGAATGAATATAATTAAGTTCTTTTTTGTCTTATTTTCAGGTCTCAGTTTTAACGATCCGATAAATATTTGGGAATTTAACTAACTGTCTTACTGAAAAATCACTGAAAATTTATCTTGTTTCTCTCCAGTTGAGTGGAAGGTAAGAAAAGTTTACTTCACTGATGTAACATATTTTGACTGTAAATGTCGATACATTTATGCCTAAGCCAGCGGAAATATTATCGATGACTTGCCCTGAGAATTCAACGACTTGATCGAAGAGTTGCGTGTGGGTTAAAAAAACGTTTCACATATCTGATTGATTTTATAGAGTATCCGCTGCCGTCATGGCCCACTTTTAGATACTTAGTGTTAAAATCTTTAAAAAGTGAACGATTTCTCTGTTTGTTTTACATTTCAAGTCAACAGTAAAAAACACAGCAGACAAATTCTCTTCATATCACCCCCTCCGATGCATAGGTGATGGTATATCTGTTGTTTCTTGCACCTCGTTTGATCCGCCAGAAATAGCTAATAAATTACACTCTCCGATACGTGGACGCCAATATATCTGTTACTTCTTGCATCTCATTTCACCTAAAACAAATAGCAAACAAATTTCATTCAAATCATACCTTCCAATGCATGAGTGCCAGTATATCTGCTGCTTCTTGCAGCACGTTTGACCTACAAGAAATAGCAGACAAATTTCATTTAAGTGACACTCTCCGATACGTGGGTGCCGGTATATCTACTGCTTCTTACTGCACATTTGATCTTAAAGAAATACCAAATTTCATTCAAATCACACATTCCGATGCGTGGATGCCAATATATCTGCTGTTTCTTGCGGCTCACTTGTCGTGTAAGAAACAGTAGATGAATCACACTCTCTGATGCGTGGGCACAGATATGATTATGTGGGTAAGGATTTTGCTTTGTAATGATGTTGTTTCATTTAAATCTTTCTGCGGTGCCTATTGGGCATAGGTTTTCTACCACCGGCTCGAGTCGATCAAAATATGGTATACGGAAACTGTACAGAAAAACTTCGGAGGGACTGTTTCTGTTCTTGGATAGTCGGCTTGATCCGTCGTGCAGTGTAACACCACCACCAGAGACTACAGTAATTATAGCAGGGACCAATCTGTTGCATGCATTTCCGACAAAGTCCTTGACATTAGGGGTGTTTCTTCTCTTTCTCTACTAGTTTTGGAATGTCAAGGACATCGCTCTTACTCCCGAGACTATATCATTAAAAGACAGTCAAAAGACACATTTGAATACTGTAGAATTATGTTTAAATAAAGCCATAATAGCCATGATTGGAATATATTTCATACACATCAGTTTGATCGGTGCTAATCTAGGGCTGAACGTCAACAACATTAGCAAGATGGGAAATGGAAAATCTTATTCTTTTTCTTTATTTTTGCTTTCTGTCTTCAAATCCAAAACGGATTTATTTCAAGCAGCCGCAGCCTTTAGATGATCGTATATTATTCTCCGGTAACTTTATTGCTTCTGATAATCAAAGCTTCCATTTTCCAATGTCATTCAGTTGCAATGGACGTCACATCCGTTTTGTCCGCCATCTTGTCTCTCCGAACAGGATAAAAAGATTATTGGACGAATGAAAGCTTATTTAGCCCACTATGAAAATGTTAGAAGCATTTATTTTAAAAGATGTATTATTTAGTTTAGCTTTCTCATACAATTGAACTGGGACTTTTTTTCTATATATATATATATGACATTCAGATATCCTCTACATTATTTTCGTTATTCTTTATTTGTGGTTTAGAGATCAATTTTGACGTTTACTTTGTGTACAGAAAGAGAGATGCAATGTGTGACTAGATATCAGATTTGCTTCGTCTGCCATTTATGACAGGTTCACATGTTTTTTTATATATGTATATAAAACATGTGTGTGTATGAGTACACAACTATTTATATATACATACATATATACATACATATATATACACACACACACACACACACACACACACACACACACACACATATATATATATATATACATATATATATATATATATATATATATATATATATATATATGTATGTATGTATATGGCTGTGTTGTAAGACGTTTGCTTCGCAACCACATGGTCCCGGGTTCAATCGCATTGTGTGGCACCTTGGGCAGTGTCTTTTACTATAGCCTCTGACCAACCAAAGCCCTATGAGTGGATTTGGTAGACGGAAACTGAAAGAAGCCCGTCGTATATATGTATGTATATATATATATATATATGTGTGTTTGTGTGTCTGTATTTGTCCCCCCACCATCGCTTGACAACCGATGGTGGTGTGTTTACGTCCCCGTAACTTAGCGGTTCGGCAAAAGTGCCCGCTAGAATAAGTACTAGGCTTCCAAAGTCCTGGGGTCGATTTGCTCAACTAAAGGCGATGCTCCTGCATGGCCCCAGTCAAATGACTGAAACAAGTAAAAGAGAGAGAGTACTATCTACTGTAACAGAAGCCGACTGGATAATGTTAGTCTAACAGGAACTCTAACTCAAACACAATAGTCGTAAATCTAATTGCGCACATACACTGCAGACATGTCC
>NC_142936.1:75385427-75420427 GCF_046866305.1 Octopus bimaculoides | reverse complement strand
CGTTGCTCATCTACTTTTGCTCGTCCATGAATTGGTGTTTCTGTGCCTCAAGCAAGACATCAAAATTTAACAAGAAGATATGATACGCAACAACGCAAAGGCCACTGACTGCTCCTTTCTTTAGGCATATTAGAATATTTGTTTATGTATGTATATCTATCTATCTGTATATATATATATATGTGTTTGCGTGTGTGTGTGTGTGCGTGTGGGTATATATATATATATATATATATATATATATATATATATATATATATATATATATATATATATCTCAGTCTGTGAACAAAAGTGGCCAATCATTTATTCGCTATATTTCCGACACCGAGGGTAACAAGAAGAGGTGACATTGGTTTCTATCTTTCTCACTGATGTTTATATCTTTTACCGATACACATCGACTTAAAACACACACACACACACACACACACACACACACACTCGTTTTACTTGTTGTTGATTAGTCCGCGACCTACCCTGAACTGATCAGACATACAGCCGAATGCATTCCAACCGTGGCCACTCCATCACTTTTCCCTCTAACACAATACACTCATGACCACCTCATCAAACGTGCCCGGGTTTTCTAATAGAGTAGAAATGTGATTCGAAGGAGCAATAACTTGCTGCTTCTGGGATGTGGAGTGAATACATAGAGGCGAAAAGACTCCGTCCTCGTTGATTTTGTAACATGTCTGGTGAGGTTATCCCCCACCTTCTTCGCACAATCTTAGTTTTAAACAACAGTATCTCTCTTACATTATGTTGCTCTGTTATGCAAACAAAATCAATTAACCAATCAATTAATTAATCAATAATTCTAGGAACCCAGTGTATAGAAAGAAAAGGCGATGCTGGAAGAAAATTAGGCGATTTCATAGAAATTCTTCTTACAATAGACTTCGATTAACGATCAGCTTCATCGCCATAATTATATTGTCACGTAACGTCTTTAAATGTTATTGATTTCGCTTGTTGTTGTTGTTCTTCTTGTTGTTGGAGTTATTGTGTTTTGAGCATCCATATTCAATAAGGTAAAGGATGCAGTAGTAATGTTATGCTGGGTCTTGTCATCGTTGTTGTTGTTGTGTCATTCCTCTCCTTCATTCAGGTCTGTATTTTTTTTCTTTTTAGTTAACAATTTGCATGTCCTTGTTATTGAATTACAATTGGTGAATCCGAACGAACATAAAAGAGAATGCAAAGAATAGGAGGAAGAATGAATTAAGGAAATGATAAAGTGAATCAATGAGATAGAAGAAAGCTGCTGATTTGGCAGATACAGCGAAGCGACGAAGTAAATACCTTCACCATTTTACTTTTGGAATTATAAACTCCGAATGTAAATCCCATTAGAATCGATAACAATCAGTAATAGACTGCTCGATCAATGCAATCGAATGCACTTCTCCCAATAAAAACTGGTTTTATGCCAATGATAAAAATAATTTCATATAAAATATGAATAACTGAAACTTTAGATTATAAAGGTAAAGAAGAGAGTGAAAACGCGGGCTTCATTTGAGCCTACTAATTCAGCTGGCTATTATTGCTGCTTGGAATCAACTTTCTTAGGCTAAGGTCATAAGGTCACCCATCTCATTGTAAGATGTATAACAGCCATAACTTAGCTTAGCAGCCTCAGTTCCCAACTGTGATCCATTGAAAATTGGTGTTTGACACTTTATCTATGGAGAAACAGCAACGTCAGTAAATTAAAAGAGCTCTAATGAAAAATCGAAATGGGATTCCATCTTGGTTTTTCGGAAGCTTATATTCAATTTTACCAGATAGAGCCTTTATTTGTCAGCATAAAGTATATTTCTGTACCTGTATGCACAGACCTAGGCAAGTGTATGTTTTAATTGTTTTTTAAACATGCAACTCTCCTCACGTCGTGCTGCAGACCTTGTTCATGAGAAATAATTCAGTTTTATGACTGGTACAAGAGCTGCCGTCTGGTTTAGTACTGCTTTATCGAACCGAAAAATGAAATTAAAATTAACTCGGATGGGATATGAAGCGAATACGAACTGAATCCAAACAAATACGATGATACAGTCTATCCATCACTCTACGATTCTGCCCAGTCATCACCTTCAATTCTGTCATACTCAACAGAGATCTCGACAGAGATCTCCACTATATATATCCGACTGAAATATATCCGAGTTCCACTATCTGCATTAATTACTGAGTAATCTCCATATCTTGCGCATCCCCGCAGCAATCCTTTATGTAACTTATTTTGTCATGGGAATTAATGCAGATGCCAAGCTCAGATTTTACTCTTCAGATCACTTTTGCCTATTTTACATATTCACCATTATTCATGGCTGACGTTATCAGTTTTGCCATCTTCGGATGATTTATTTACTATAGACACCAATATCGATATTCGAAGCGGAAATGTAATGTTTACTGACTGGATTTTGTACTGAACGAGATAACAAATTCACAAATACACAGGTGCACACAGAAACACAGACGCATGCACAACCTTACTTATACTCATCTCCCTCTTCCATATTCACAATCTATTTTTGTCTTGTTACACATGCAATAATATTGTGCGTCCATTAGATTTGGTCTTCAGATTTGACATTTCATTTCATCCTTCCTTGTAAACTATACAGATTACTTCACAAATTTCTCCCGTCACTTGCAGCGCGTATTTCACAACAGAACTCCTAATCTGGGTCTTAACATGTCTACTGGAAGATCTTGGCAGCGAGACTGTATATATTCTTCTAATAACCACTGTGTTCTACTAAAAAGTAAGGGCATTTGAATCACTGTTCATAATCTATTTTTCGTTCTTATATTTGATAAAGGGAATCCTTCCCGAAATATTATAGAACCATTAAACAACCTACGGAAATTAATACAATATCTACTCATTTATATTTATTACACAATTTGCCAACCTTCTCACCCGCATTACTCAAAGTTTTTTTTTTTAAAACATATTTTCTATTTTACAATACTCTTTTTGCAGAAAAGATAATTACAGAACCCTGTGGGTATGCGTCTGTTATAAATGCGACGAGACTATTTAGGTTATTACTCCTATATTAAAAAATATTAATTCATAAGTTAATATTTTTATTGCTCCTGAGGAAAATATAACCAGGCTAACTCTCCGAAGGCTATTTAATTTCCTTCTAAACTGTTGAGAGCAATTATATTTCATGAAGCAATTAACCCAAACCCATTATCATTACCATTTTTTTTAAAATCAGAAATACAGATATAACCATGGCTACTACAATTGTACATTTGGGAATATAGATGAAACCAGTGAGTGACAATTCATCTTTTGGCTATACTTACTGAAAGATTTCATTCAGGAGCGTATTCCACTGAAACTCTTATTAATTACGTAGTGTTGTTGCTACTCCAGCAGAAAACAATAACCTCACTGAAATTTTTATTCAAAGCTTGGCTGTTCTATAGTTTTTATAAACGAGGCTATAAATTTCCTTTCGCCGCATCTTTAGTTCTCTCTCCCTCTCTCTCTCTCTCTCTCTCTCTCTCTCTCTTCCCCCATCTCTCTTTCTCAGAAATTGGACAAGTGACCGAAACGTGTGTTTTTTTCATTCTTCATTACAAGCAAAATCACTGAAATTGTTTGCGAACTATTTATGTCCCATACTATGTCGGCTAAGATTTTTGTAGTTTAGAAGTCAGAAGAAACCATTACAAATTCAGCCATGGGTGATGAGGATTAGTCAGTGCTTTAAAGTAGAGTACCAGGCTACATATTTTCTTTTATCTCTCCCTTTATATACTAAATTTGCGATTCTCAGTTCAATTCCTGTTTGCAATCAAACTTGAACTTGATTTTTTATAAAAGTGGAACTGTATCAGTGACCAAGTCGCACGCAGACAGTGAGATGAAAATTTTGTCACGAAATAATTCGTTCAAATTTTACCACAAGGTAAGCGATTTGCAGTGGTGGTGGGCGACTTGTCGATTACATCGACCCAGTACTTGGCAGGTACTTTATCTTAACGACTCGAAAGGATGGAAGTTGACCTCGTCGGAATTTGATGTCAGAACGTAAAGTCTTCGGAATAAATGCTGCTAAATTTGCTGGGGTAGCGATTCTACCTGGACACTGTCCTTTTGACATTGAATAATCCTTTCTACTATAGGCACAAAGCCTGAAATTTGAGGGAGGGATTAAAATCAATTACATCGATCCCAGTACTATATGGATACTTAATTTATCCACCCTGAAAGTATGAAAAGCAAAGTCGACCCCAGCAAAATTTGAACTCAGAACTTAGCGATATACGAAATACCGCTAAGCATTTTGCCCAGCGTGCTAACGACTCTCTTTTAAACTCTAGGCACAAAGCCCGAGACTTTGGAGGAGGGGGCCAGTCGATTACATCAACCCAGTACGCAACTGGTACTTGATTTATCGACCCCGAAAGGGTGAAAGGTAAAGTCGACCTCGGCAGAATTTGAACTCAGAACATAAACACAGACGAAAAACTGCTAAGCATTTCGCCCGGCGTGCTAATGTTTCCGCCAGCTCACCGCCGTTTTGACACTAAATAATAAACAATCAAGTTAACTGTTTCAGTGTGTTTATGAAAGGTTTAAATGAATCTTCTCTGGAGTAATTACCGGTTAAAATGTTTCCGAAATATTTAAAGAGTACAAATTTAAAAAATAAGAACTTTGAAATCGTAAAAATATAAATAAAATATTGGTTCTAATTTCTGATATACACTGAGGTGCAAGACGTATGCTGCCAGGAAGCTCAAGTCGCGATACAGTTAACAATATCAATTCAGATTTAAGGCGGTGAGATGGCAGAAACGTTAGCACGCCGGGCGAAATGCTTAGCGGGATTTCGTCTGCCGCTACGTTGTGAGTTCAAATTCCGCCGAGATCGACTTTGCCTCTCATCCTTTCAGGGTCGATAAATTAAATGCCAGTTGCGTACTGGAATCGAACTAATCGACTCCCCCATCCCCACAAAATGTCAGGCCTTCTACCTAGATTAGAAAAGCATATATTTATTCATAGACAAGTAATTCTCATGTGACAGGATGTAATCAGTACTAGACATTATCATTCCGCTATTAACTGCATAATTCTGATAGCCTATTACAACGGGTTACTAAATTTGTTTTTCTTACTTTCCAAAGAGATAATAGAGCTGAATGTGTGTTTTGAATAACCAGTTGAGCTTTGTTTTTAATAACCAGTTGATCTAGCAAACGGGGCCTCATATCAGTGAGGGGGGGGTGCGCATTGATGCTGTCGAGAGGTAGGCCCCGAAACGGCGCGCATTCTCTCCTGATGACCCCGTACACTTGCTAGCTTCCAGTATGCGGAGTTCTCGACTGGTAGCACTTGCATGTGCGAGTTGTTTGCAAGACATCTGTCCATTCTCTAAGAATTTGAGTATCACCATTAATGTCATGAAATCTCGTGACACATTTAGTTGATAGATTTCATCTTATGGAAAGACAGATAAGAAGACTAGTTGCAATACACAATATATATATTCTTCTCATTTGCTATACGCTGCAATGATTATGTTACTCGCTTCATATAAGCTAAGTGAAATAATTTATAAATTCTACGTCATTGACACTGAAACATAATGTATGCATGCCTAACAGAAGCAAGTTCTTCTCGAATCGAAGTCTTTTTTTTTTTCTATTTCTTTAATGAAACTTATCAGCTATGATTTACAAGCAAAAGGCGTGCTTTATTACAAACTGCCGTTTCTTTTAAATCTAGAAGAATTTCCCTGCACTCTTTATTTTCTGTATCTTTTCTAAACTCAACAAAGAATGATTTATTTGCTTAATTAAGAACTACATGCTGTTTTAATGGAATCCTTTGCTGTCTTTAGATGTAGCAGTGTTTTTTAGTTGAGTATTAATTGTTAACTATGTAAAGTTTCGAATTACCGCCTTACGGCCCTTTAGTTCTTGTGTCGCCTCTGATTCTATTTGATAGAAAAAGAAATTAATGACTGACATTCACGTAGAACAATTAGGAAAACTGAATTCAGGCAAGGTAATGTAATGTTAACGAGCCAGAATCGAACGGAGGTGAGGAACACAACCGCTTAGACGACTACTGGAAACACCTTATTTAATGACCCAAATTACACGATGTAGAATAACATTGCTGAATTTTAAAACGATTTTACTTATATACGTGCATCTCCTGGCTTTAAACTTGATATTTTAGGATTAAGCGTTCGCTTGAAGAAATTTGTACGGATCCACTCAGGATTCTCAGTTCAGAAGCAAAATTTTCTGACACGAAAAGTTTTACTGATTTTCAATATTAAACAAGGTGTTTAAATACCCAAATTTTAGTTGAGCTTGTCTTGTCCTACAAGAAATATGAATCCATTGATATTGTTAAAAAGTTCAAATTAAACTAGAGCACCGGATAACTTATATCTGTCTATTTCATTAAATAACTGACTGCTCTTGTATGATTTATTGCTTTTACTCTTCAAACTCTTCTCAATTGGAGTTGAGTACTTTTAGTAAACAAATTTAAATCAGGTTTTAAGCCTTTTGATATCAGCCGATCTGAGATTGGCCCTTGTTCTGTGATACAAACTTTCTGTTTTGAAGTAATCTAATAACATTCCGTCAAAATTTCACATAAATGTTTTGTTCCAAACACTAGCTTAATAATGACGAAGTTATTTTACTAAATTCTTCATAATTTTAAGAATTAATTGGCACAGATGATCTAAATGATATAATGACGAAGGGTTTTGCTGTTCTATTGATATACTGTAGAGAGGCATGAGCTTTCAGGAATATTTAAAGCAGCAGTTGTAGGCTGAAGGTATCTTGAAGTATCTTGAAGTATCTTGTGGTCACTCGATCATTTTGATTGCAATTATAAAACATTACATGAACTTATGGCAAACCTTCAGAGCTAAACTAAGGGTTGTAACCAAACTATTAGATAAGGCTTTCACCTAATCCTAGCTTGCTGACGCATGTATTTCAGAGGCCAAGTGGTGGGTAAGAGCGTTGGCATTTAATCTCCAGATTTGTTTCAGAGAATTCATAAACTGCTTGCATTTAATTCGGTGAACTACGAATTTCTTTTGATTCGCCTTTCCCTGTTTTACTCTCCATGACCTTTCATCAAGTTAAACTCGTCTCAATAGTTGTATTCGAATTACTCTGTAAATAACCTTATTTAAACAACGTCTTCTCTTAATGACATTTATCCTTCCAAAAATTAACTGAGAATTTTTGTGTAATTATACAATATTAGGATTTACAGACTAAATGTTGTTTAACTACTTCAAAAGACTACTTCCCAGCAGTAAACATTACTCTTGTATTTCTTTTGATTTATCTTTGTCTTGTATTTCATATTTCATTAACGAGAAAGATATAACAGCGAGAACAAAACACAAGTGTACTGGAATAAACTCTAAGTCGTTAAATTAATTAAAAAAATTTCCGCTTTATTTACTTCGCGCAAACAAATATTTATTTATTTATTTACGTGTTTGCCAAAACAGCATAATCCATTATTTTAGTTTTAGCCAGCTTCCTATCATATTAGTAGTTCAGCCAAGCAAAATCAACTACTACTATGATGTAGATGATATTGTTTAAGCTTTCAGAATAACTGAAATATTTTCGCGGATCCTGTATTGTTAACCTATAAAAATAATTATAATTTTTTCTTGGTCATATTTCTGTATTATTTCTCTGGTTTGCTATTTTATTCCTTTTCTATTGATGATTTCTCAGCATGGGAGT
The DNA here is from genome assembly GCF_046866305.1 of Octopus bimaculoides. Taxonomy (NCBI): domain Eukaryota; kingdom Metazoa; phylum Mollusca; class Cephalopoda; order Octopoda; family Octopodidae; genus Octopus; species Octopus bimaculoides. The sequence goes on along the minus strand of NC_142936.1, from coordinate 75,412,642 downwards.
AGTTTAAAAATATATATCTTCGAGAGAAACTATTACCGCTTTAGCTTCAGTTATTTTCAATAATATGCTTTGCACCAAGTAACCTGTTCTAGATTCTTATCATACGATAATCTTCCAAAATTATATAAACTATTTAGAAAACTTTTGCCGATAAAACATCGAATTCAATGTTGTTTCATTAGTTGTGAGCGCTGGATAAGATGATGGCGGTGACAAATGTCACGAAGCCAAGTTCTTCACCTGGTTTCGATACCGGCTTGGAAATGTTTTATATACGAATACCTTGATGAAAGCATGAACGTTTCACCAAGCATTTTCTTTCACCCTTTTGGCCTACGTCAATTACAGTTGTTCTTGCTACATCAGAGACTATATTACAGACTGCTCAATTGATGTTTACGATAAGACAGCAGAACCAGAGGCTTTCTTCAACTTTTCTGTCTTTGAGAGCAGCTAAAATCGACTGAGTTTTGATGTATGGAGATCGAAGGGTTAAATCAAATATTTATTTCACAGAGAACGATATTATTTAAAAAAGTGTAGTTAGTGCAATAGGTGCAGCCATTCTGTGTGGTTAAGAAATTTATTTCTCAAACACACAGGCTTTTGGGTTCAATTCCACTGCGCGGTATCTGAGGTAAGTCTACTAATATAGTCCTAAGAGGACCGATGATTTTAAAAGATATATATATATATGCGTGTGTGTGTGTGTGTGTGGTGATTTTTCCTTCACCACTTGACTACTGGTTCCGCAAAGAGAGTCCGGCAGAGTAAGTACGAGACTTAGAATAAGTATGGGGATCAATTTTATCGATTATACCCTTCACGATGGTACCCCAATATGACCATAATCTAATAACCGAAAACAGTAAAAGACCAGAAGAACAGTTGCTGATTAGCGAAGAGTATCCTTGACTCGGTTATGTGTACAACATTAAAGATGTTAGACATAATCTCAATTGTCTAGCTTGTACCCGAGACATTACTTGTATAAATATTATATATTTAAGGCCAGTATTTGATCTGCTGGTTGACGTCATCAGATATTTACAACTGGAATTTTTTATTCATCTTTATTGTCATATTCGTCGAACTTAAAACACATCTCAAAGTCATAATTGTGACTATGGCAATAGTCAGACAAACACGTAGCTTCATCTGCAATTTTTGTTGAAATTTCCACTTAATGTCGCTTCCAAACATTGCATTGATTTATTGTTTTTCACATAGCCATAATGTCTCAGATTTACAATGTGGTAGAAATAAGCATTACTAATATACATACTGTGTTGCGCTTACTGAGGCGTTCACATAGATTTAAAGAGTATCGCAGAATTTATTTGCCCGCCACTTATAATCTACACAAAAGCACGCACTTCGTAGTCATTCCTACTCCTATAATCGAGTTATTCATCCATTTTATAACATCTGTTTGTTCCCATTGATATTGTAATTAATTCCACAAACCCGGAAAGAACTGAAATACGATGTCATCCTTCGATAAATTTTAATTCCAAACTTGATTTAAAGAGGTTATTCACAAGTCTTAATTCCATTTGTATTGCCGCTATGACATTTTCGATCGTCAAATTATTATTCTGAAGTTGTCTCCCTTAATGCTCTTCACCAGAATTATTCATTCAACCTAATGATTTTTTTCCACATTACAAGTGTAATTATAATTATTTTTCTTACACGTTAGCCTTCCTTCCCTTTAACCACATGTTTTTTTTTTTGTTACTGCAGAAGACATCCCCGGGTAATTCTCCTACCCAGTCACTTTCGATGATCTTCAAGTTAGTTTACTTCACACAAATTCCGTTGCATGCTACTTATTGATTAGGTATCAATTCCATTCGTCTGTTATCGAACTTCAGAGCTTACGTCACGAAACAGCTACGCACTACTGGTTGCTAAGACAGCTGGAAGAGATGGCGGATCTATTTTAAAACGGGGGCGCCAGTTTTCATTTATGTTTTATGTAGTGTTTTTGGTACGGAAAGACTTTCAAACTTCGTATACTTATCCATTTTGTGTTATAGAACAGAAAAATATTTTTGTATTTGAATTTATTTCATGTAAAAAATTGTCTTATTTCGATAATTTCTACTAATCACTGACGTCTCTTCAGTTGAAAATAGTTAGCGCTGTAACGGTGTATATCGTATTAATCCCCTAACCCTAACCCTAACTAGACTGTTAACCCTAACCCTAACCCTAACCCTAACTCTAGAATCCGAACTCTTAAATTGTTACACACATAGATACGCACAGCGTAATTTATTATATAAACAATATATGCGTATAAATTACGATTAAACCGGATGAAATATGTCACAGGGAATAACATTTTTATGACCGCCCAGCCGTAACTCTATTCAGCTGAATAGACGTCAGTGATTGGTTGAAATTACAGAAATACGACAACTTTAACATGGAATAACTTGCGATGTACGTTTTTTTTTTTTGTTAAGAAGACTAAGAGTAAAAGATGTTTTATATGACACATTCTACCAGTGTCCCAAGTTTCAAAGTGTTTCGTTAGTGTTTCGTTAAGAAAATACTGGTGCCCCCTTTTTAAAATAGATCCGAGATGGCAGACCTGTTCACTCTGCATCATAATGATCGACAGTTAAAAACGACAGCAAGTCTTCAAAACGGGAAAACGCTTTACTTGCTTACTACTGGCCTCACGATATAACAGCTGAATTAAACTTTCAGATTTGCAAAGGTTTTCGTTTATTGATGGTTTATTTTTATAATTTTAACTGATACTTTCTCTCTAAAGCTTAATCAGTTCCATAATTGCTTTCTATCGATTTACTTTTTACACACAGTTTACGTTGATTACCATCAGCTGACCAAATGTTGCCAGCATAACTTATTCGGGAATTGAAACAAACTTGTTTATCAGCCTATCAAAAGATGGAATAATTTAACTGTTTCATGTTCAAAGTTTTGTAATTCGAAATAGGTTTTTGGTGCTTTTGTTTTTCGTTTTTAATGGTTCGTTCTGGAGGAAAGGGTTGGATCCATGACATTCACAGATCCTCCGACACACCGAAAAGCCGGTGAGATCAATGTGATCAATGATCCGATTGAAAAGTTGTAAAATAAAAAAAAATGTTTAATTTTCCTAGAGGAATTTCTTGAGGCTGGCATTTCCAAAAGGAAGACCTGAGTAAATCAGGTTATTGTGGAGCCTAGGGATAAGGGACACAATACAGAGGACCACAGTGTATACAAATAACACAGGGGGTCCTCTTCTGGGATGATAAGAGACCAGCCCACTACGAGGTGCAGAAGTCTTTTGGTAGCAGTAGAAACAGGCACAGCGAGAAGAGAGATCAACTTAACGCTAATGTTGCTGTGTAACCCTGGATCAATTCTGAATGAACAATCGTATGGCCTGTAAATAACTAGGAAGAAATTGATACATCCCACAAATCTGTGGTTCCAGATATGCTATATCGCCATTTAATTGAGGTCAGTAGCCACCTGTGTATCACATCATACTTAATGTATATACATTGAAAAGCTTAATGTTGTAAGGTTTTGTCTGACAGAAAATACCTTTATAAACATGTGTGCGTCGAGTTTATTTCAACTGTACAAGCTTTGCAGAATATCAGTGATTATATCTTTTACTGTTTCCTAAATATCGGAGGGAACAAATTTCGTCCAAGCATATGACGACCGAGTACACGTCGTTGACAAGGTTAGAATGGCCGAAACGCGTCTGACTTTCTCGTGAGGTACTAATGGGACGATGTTCGTTTTGGTCCGAAATATGTTGTTTTTCACACAACATGTCTATGAAGAGATATTCTCTCAGTCAAAAACCACGGCATCACGCCTTTCAATGGTGTATACATATATATATATATATATATATATATATATATATATATATATATATATATTCTACACCTATTATCAGAGGCGTTCTGTTGTGCCAATTCTAACATCTTGTGTATCACGGAGTGTTTTTTTAGGAAATTTAGCTGCTACTTTTTAGTAAATTGAGTACCCACGTAGAACCTCTCACCTCCAGTAGTTTGAGCACTTCCCCTCTTAATTTCTATCATCCTTGAGGAGTTTGAAATAATTGATGATTCACTTTCTGTGTGAGCAGAGATTATTCGAACATCATAGCTATTATTTCTCTGCATTTATTACTTACGTTGTACATCTCATCATAGTCTTTGAGGTTAAAGACGTTATTGACGCTGCCGCTATTTCCCTATGCATCTGTTTTATTCTTGTTGATGCTTGTTATTTATATCTCTTTTCCTACAAAGCCTACTGTTGTTGAAACTTTTTTTGAATGAGTCCGTTTGTTTGGCGGGTGAATAAGGAATCCTCTATCCACCAGTTTCGTCTAGCTAAAAAAGAAAAACCACTAATTTTTTTTTAAACGCACGAAAAAAAATGAGTGAGTACGCAAAAGAATTCAGTGTTAAATATAATATTCCTGAGCAGATGACCAAATAGTCAAAGCTGGAAGACCGTCCAAGCAATAATGTTTCATTGCAGAAAGCCATAGAACTTATTTAAAATATTATATTTGTTGTTTAGCCACTGGTCAGCCTTTTCAGCAAGCAAAGGCTTTCTATAAATTTTATAGAGATCAACTTTGCCTTTCATCATTTCGAGATCGAATACAAAGTATCAATTCACAGCGGCGGATTAGTGTAACTGTGAGAGGGGTCAAGCAGTATGCTTTGCGATATTTGTTTTTACCCTTTAGGTTCTGACAGCAACGCCTGCGAGACTTTCATTCCAAGGTGTATTGTCCCAGGTTTTCGTACTTTCTTTTGGACAAACGTCAATGTCGTGATGAGAGGATACTTGCATGCATGGGCAACTCCATGTCATCTTCAATAAATCATGCCCATGCTTACATATTCAGAGCAAAGGTCAGCCTTAAACTTCCAACAATAAATAGTAATCAAAATGTTCTATGGACTGCTGGGTGGGACCTGGTTGTTATTTCGAGTAGGCTGAATGACTGTTTCAGCTTTAGAGCCTCATATGTGAATTAAATACGCTCATATATGTTGTTGTATAACAGATAACCGACCGATGATAGATGACAAATATAATACTTGATACTATTTTACAGCAGCAAGTTTGGTACGAATTCTTGAGACAACTGACATTTTTCTTTCACTCTGTTATTTTCATATTCTAGAGAAATATTAATTTTTGCTTTTAATTTACGAGATTTAACGGTGAATAAAGGAAGGCATGATGGAAATTAACAAATACTATTAGAAAGAAATTGGGTCAATTTAAAACAGAGACACTGACTTTGATGATGCGATCATAGCAATAATCTTTAAAATTTTGACACAAGGCTTGCGATTTCAACCTCGGCGCTCAACTGGTACTTATTAACCCGAAAGGCAAGTCGACCTTGGTGGAATTTGAACTCAGAACGTAAAAATCCGGAAGAAATGCCGCTATGTATTTTGCCCGGCGTGCTATCGATTCTGGCAACTCAGTAGTAGCAATAGTAAATGTTTCAAATTTTAGCACAAGGCCAGAAGTTTTAGCGGAATTGGGCTGGTAGATTATATCGAACCCATTATTTAGTGGTACTTTATTTTATCAATCCCAAAAGAATAAAAAATAAAGTTGCATTCGACAGGATTTGAACTTGAAACGTAAAAAATTAAAAGAGAAATCGGGAGAAATACTACGAAGCATACGTTACTTGCATACTACTGATAATTCTTACATTTATTGTTTTGCTTTCCTTTTGTCAAATTTAAAGATTTCTTCCCACAGCCCTTGACATTTTGCAATTCCATCTTCCATTTCCTCCACGTCATCGTAAGACGATGAGATGTACACAACAGCAGCTTCCTGCTCGTCAACTTCCTGGCTGAAGTCTTCCTGGTGATTGGTTTCTGATGATGAAGACAAAAGTATTTTTAATCATCCTTGTAGCTGCAAACAACAGCGATGAGGTCGGTGCTACTCTAGAAACTACAATGCAGCTTCTGGAACGTATTATTGTTCTGTCCGCTGATATCTTGTACACACCCACACACATCCCCTCCGTGTCACTCACACCCCACCCTCTCTATCTCTCTCTCTCTCTCTCGTCCTTTGTCTTTTATCTCTTCAACCTAGGTAGCTTGCCGACAGTCCTTGCTGGTACATCGCCACTCATTGAATTACTTTCCTCACCTTCTACGAAACACAGCTCCAAAATGGCTGTGTGGTCCTCGAAGATGACGTTCGCACAGGCCACTTCCGACTATATATCTCTTTATGCACTTCGACATTTAATCCTTACTCGTGAAGTGTCACGAACACAACCACACATTATGTTTAAACGTTACCACCACCAATGTCTTTCACCATGGCCTTGATGTTGCGTACTTCACATATGGCATAAGCCGATTGATAAAAGTTTGAAGTACCGGTTCGGCCTAATACCTTTTCTGTTCACTGTTTTTTTTTAAAACCAGGTATACGGTTCCATAAACACTACCCTCAGAGGTGGAAGAGTTGTTATTCCGTACACCAGCCAGTTCTTGCTTTGAAAGCATCAGGAAAACCTCTGTATGTTTCGAGATTCAAACATATGTAACTTTGCCTGCTCTTGGATAGGGACCTCAGGAAGGAAGGCGTTTTCTCGGTCAAATTTATTTTTCTCCCTACTAAGTTATATATTGTTCTAGCCATCGTTGCTAGCAACGCAAGCGAAATAATTGCTAATCATATCTGTGTTATCCAAAACAACACTGTCACGTATTAATTTTGGCTAGAATTTCTTCGTTTGGCAAAAAGCATGTTGTTGTTGTTAACAGCGTCGTTCATATTGTCTAAATTGACGTCTTTAAGAATTAATTATAATTATTTCTTCCGTGTGCGATGGATGGGTGCTGCTGTCAAATTAAATTTGGCCTCCTATTCCTTTTTCTTTTTGCTATCTTTCTCAATGCTCAGTATATTTTAAATGAGCTGTCGAGAAGCTATTTTGAATTACATGTAAACAAAAACAGAAAATTAAAATAATGTCCAAAAATGGTAGACTTTATGTCTCCAACTTTATGTTAAGCAGACGTCCATATCATTTCAAAAGGTTTATTGTTGAAAATTATCCAAATACAAATATTTTTCTTCGTTTGCACTTGGTAAATATCCAACTGCAACCGAATGCATCTCATTCTTACAAGAGAAATATAACAACAACAATTATAATGATTGTCCCGAATTTATTTACACGGCCAGCAGTCTTGGGGATGAAGGGTTGATCGATACCATCTACCTCGGTACTTTATTTGACCAAACCCCAGAGGGATGAAAGGCTGGTACTTTATTTGACCGACCCCAGAAGCGTGAAAGGCAAAATCGATCTCGGCTGCATTTCATGTCAGAAAGTAAAGACTCGGAAGAAATACTTCTTAGCTTTTTGTCCGATAGGGTAATGATTTTTGCCAGCTCGCCGCCTTAATTATGATAATGATAGTAATTGTTTTTAATTCAGGATCAAGAACAGGAGTTTTGACGGAAGGGACAGTTGATACCATCGATCACAGTAATTGGCTTGCACAATATTTCATCAGTCTTACAATAATAATAATAATAGTAATAATCGATTCTAATAAAAGCACAAGGTCTTGAAACTTTGGGGAAGCAGACTAGTCGATTACAGCAATCCCAGTAATCAACACGTACTTAAATTATCGACCCCGAAAGGATGAAAGGCGAAATCGACCTCGGCTGAATTTGAACTCAAAACGTAAAGGCAGACGAAATATAGCTAAGCTTTTCGCCCTGCGTACAAACGATTCTGTTAGCTCGCCGTCTTCTTCTTCTTCTTCTTCTTCTTAATAACAACAACAACAACAACGACGACGACGATGACGATGATGATGATGATGGTGGTGGTGGTGGTTTCAAATTTTGGCATAAGACTAGTAAGTTTGGGGGGAAGGGTAGGTCAATAAGGTCGACTTTAGTGCTTATTTTATCGACTCTGACAGCTCGACGCCTTAATAATAGTAATAATAATAATAATAGTAGTAGTAGTAGTAGTAGTAGTAGTAGTAGTAGTAGTACCAAAACTATTCCTGTAGTTGTGAGTACCTTTGGAATGATCAAAAAAGATAGTGACAAAATTTCTAACCAGATCCCTGGGAAACCAACAATCCATGAGACTCAAAAAGTTATATTGACAGCAACCACACACAGCATATACGTGCCTTAGGTCTCTGGTTGAGACTCGATCGGAAGATAAATAAAATGAAAATAAACCGGAAAATTATAGTAATAGTAGTAGTTCTGTAATTTGTACATCTTATATATATATCTAGCATGTGAACCCGATGATTTATCATTTCAGTCTTCTTCAAATAACATAACGATTGTATGGTTACTCCAAACTCATCTACTGAAGACAATTTAGCCACCCTTTATAGACATTTTGAAGTGTCTTTGAAATGAACAACAGTTTTTGATGTTGTTTGAAGAGTTCAAGGACCATTCCGTTTCTTACTGCGGCAAAGAGTATCTACGACTATAATATTCAGTGTGCCCTACTGTTTTTCAAAACTCTGGTGTGTGATTTTGGGGAGAATTGGTTTTGGATACGTGTCTGGCTGGCTGGCTAGAGTAAACATTATTTCTTGATCGTTGAACTTTTAAAAGATTTCAGTCCCAAAACCGAGTAGTATGTTGTATTCTTATTTCTTTATTGCCCACAAGGAGCTAAACATAGAGGGGACAAACAAAGACAGACAGTGCGTAACGACCCCAGTGCGTAACGACCCCGGTTCGTAACGGGTACTTAATTTATCGACCCCGAAAGGATGAAAGGCAAAGTCGACCTCGGCGGAATTTGAACTCGGAACGTAACGGCAGACGAAATACCGCTATGCATTTCGCCCGGCGTGCTAACGTTTCTGCCAGTTCGCCGCTGTGTTGTATTCTTGAGCGAAACGCTTCACCTCGCGTTGCTATGCTATCACTTCAACACAAATGCATGGTACACAGTGCACCTTTTCAGATTTGATGGAGGGAGTGAGCTAATGTGCAGCACGGAACACTTGATCACTATAAACAAATCATTCGTTCAGGTCGTTCGACAAACGCTAAACGTTCATACGTTGTCTTCGACTGGTGAGTCCAACATCATGTATGTATATATATATATATATATGTGTGTGTGTGTGTGGTTCGGAATTTTGTTGATGCTGTGGCCTTATCGTTTTCTTTTTTGTTTTGCATTCATCTTTTGTTTCCAGTATGATAATTTAGCTGACTGTGTGTGGTGGTGATGGGGGTGAGGAGTGAAGAAATAAATCACCTCGATAGAAATTATCCGTTTTTATAGAAGCTAAGCTCTAATTGACTATAAGCGTTTATAATAGATAAAATGTTTTCAATTAAATCTGATCTCTGATATTTTAGTTGCTGTAATTACGGCCTAAAATATCTAAAATAGTAGTTAGTCGTTAATAACACTACAAAATCGGGGCAATATATTTTTAATTTCTTTCATGCATTTTCTTTTCATCTAAGCTGCATAGAAGCCTGCAGTTTTGATGAATAATTTGTGAAAATACATTTTCACTCATCAGAAGGAAAATTTCGTGTTGCTAGTTCTTAACATATTGATTAATCCTATCAAAAGAATTAGATTCAATTGATTTTTTTTTTTATTTATCTAAACTGGGAAAAGAATATAGATCGTTCTTTGTTGTTCTAGTGAAATAAATTGAAAGTGAGGACAGCACGTCAATGCCAGTAGTAATTCTTTTAATCATGCAAAAAGACTAAGTAAATTAAAATTTTTAAGTGAAATCTAATACTTTTCTTTTTTTTCTCTCGCCTTAATTCTTTTCTGTGCGTATTAAATAAAATCAACTTAATTGTTCTTATCCTCGGTAAAATTCTCCTTCGGTCTCAACGTTGAGTAATCCATTGTTTGACTTCGACCAACTAAATCCTTGCTCGAACAATTCTATGGATGAGTTGTCTCTTAAGACAATTTTAAGGTTGAAAAGGGCGATATACAATATAAGTTTGAACTTTTGAATTACAGACAATGTAAGGATAGAGATAGAGAGAAGGATAAAGAATTGACTCCAGCAAATTAGAAATCATTATTTAAAGGAAAATCCAAATATTTGTAGAGGAAAAGAAAAGCGAGCTTCTAAATTCTCAGCAACTCATCTGCCTTTTTAATATTTGTGCGCGCGTGTACACACATACACACACACACACACAGAGTCTTTTCCTCAGGTACACTCAAACACAGACAAATCGTAGCATACATGCACAAGTCACATGCACAGAAGACATAAAAATATACCTTCTCCCCTTCAATTGTATTATTTATACAAACGTCCAAATATTTATAAGGAAAGATAAATGGAATACGTATTTGTTTTGCAAGATTCGTATGTTGAAATAGACATTGATATACTTGGGAAAGGTCAAATTTTGCCAATTAAATACAGGCACTATAGCGCGTGTATTTAACTAGCAAAATGTGACCATCCTCTCTTTCTAGTAGCAACAAGAATTTAAATCAAAGAATGCAGATTCAACAAGAAATCGAAACCGGATCTGCGGATCAGGTTGCTAGCTATATTTTAATGTATTTGGCTCTTTTCAGCACGCAACGAAATCATATATGTTATTAATAGATGCAGATGTGCTGACGGCATATCCCTAACAGCGCAAATTGTCCGAACACACAAATCTCTTTCTCTATTGAAAATTCTACGACAGAAGTTATTCTTCAGTTTATCAATTTTTTTGTCGTTTTAGCTCGCTAAACAGCCTTTTCAACAATTTCACTGTCACTTGCACACTTATTTGTTGATGAATGGAATAAAGACAGAAAGCAGGACACACATAAGCCTCGAGTGCACATCATGCACAGATATTGTTATACATACACATACACACACTGCTGACAGTTTTACTATAAAACATTCCAAAGAATCGTTGTTTTCAGAATTCTCTCACACCTCCCCTCCTCACGCCCCATTTCCCAATTTCTGCTCAAGCAAAAGTAAGTCTTATTAAGAACCAAAGCTGAATCAGACGAATGAAAGTTTTGAAAGAAATATCAACAGAAAGTAGTTTGGTATTTTTCACTCCCACTTTTCTTTTAGTTTTGTATTCATTTATTCCGTGCATATATATATATATATATATATATATATATATATATATCAGATGAACCAACATCTGCATTTGGCATATAGTTATAGTTTCTTGAATGATTATCGATATTGTCCAGGCAAGAACTGCGGTGCAGAGAAGAGTATATGAACCATTTTCACACACACATGCAGACATATATTATTTACGTCATAAAGAATTTAAAGATTACGGGAGACGTATCCCACAGGATACCTTCGATTTTTGTCTGTCGAAATAGTCTTTAACACAGTTATTATACGCTATCAATTTATAACTTTATCTACTTTGATTTCCACAGTTTAAACGATATACGTGTGTGTGGATATATAAGTCGTGTCAACTTTATAACTCGAAGTAGATAAAGGTATAAAGAGCATCATATAGAATATTTGATTTTAAAAAATAGAAAAAAGTCAAAAGCATGACACGAACCGACATCGTCTGTAGTCATGACAGATGTACTACCATTATACCAAAAAAGCTTTTGAGGTCTATATAGTCATTTCGGAAGTTCTGTTCTTATCAGCGAAAATTTTATACTCTTTATATTATATGAATTTATTATTATTCCTTTAGAAAAACGCGGTAAGCTTCAGAATCGTTAGCACACCGGTTAGAATGCTTAGCGGCATTTCGTCCATCATTACATTCTGAGCTCAAATTCTTCCAAGATTGACTGTACCTCTCGTCCTTTCGGTCTCGATAAAATAAGAATCAATTAAGCTGAGGAATCTATGTAATAGACTTACCCCTCCCCTGACTTTGTTAGACTTATCCCCAAACTTGAAACCATTATTATTTGCTTAGAGATATTAAATAAATCATTTTAACTTCAGAATTATAAATAACAGCATGTAGCAGAATATTGGTTTAAAAGATCTTGAATAGAAAAAAGACGTAGGTTGCCTGACGGACACAAATCCACATCTGTGGTTATGACAACCATTATACCAAAATAGCACTGTCCCATGTGCAACCTTCAGTTTTCCTCTGTTCAAAGAGTTTTTCTACATGCTAGTATTTATAGATTTATTTCCGTTGAATTCCATGGTTTAAATTATTTATTTTATAACTCCTGCAGCTTCTATAAAGTTAGAAGTAAATTCTTATAAAATAAACTATGCGTGAGTGCGTGTATTGTGTGCGTATACATCGTCTTTGCATTTGGTTTGCAATATTCTTGATGTGAAATTCCGTGTTGAAACAAAGCTTGTGCCTTGGGAGACCCAATAATCATCCTGAAGTGCCAGATCTTCTGAATGAAATAAGTAATGTGTTCCATAGTTATTCACTAACCTCAGTTAGTGTGCAGAGCTAAATGAGAACGGCATTTTTCGTTAGTGAAACTAGAGTTCGCTAGTGAGATACGTATAAATATAATGCAATTTATAATGTTATAATAAAGCATTTAACTAAATCCCGGCTTGTATTCTCCACTGGAATACATATGCTGTTGATCATTCATTCAAATGTATATAATACAACAAGATAATCAGAAGACAAATTGTTGAATACTTGATTGAAGTTGGATATACGTTCATAGCAGTTATGCTATCTCATTCTAAATAGCAACTTTTCAGTGCGCGCGCGCGCGTGCACACGAAGGGATGCTGAAAAGATTCTGACTGGGTAAAAGTAAATACATGAGGAACGGTTACTTAGAATTTTATTCATCATGTTCCCCTGTCAAATCCACGCACTGCAGCGGTCTTTCAGTTTTTCTAAACCTTGTAAAAGAACTCGGAATGTTGAGCCTTTCAACCAGGCCATTCGAGACACCCATAAAGCCAGAAACTTTTCAACACCCCCTCCTATATTATTCGGTAACAAATGAAAAAAATACCACTATTAACTTGCCGTAGGGAGTTGAAAATCAAACAATTCGGATAAAGTCATCCTGCAAGGAAACGTTGTTATGAAGAGAGACATCAGAATTTAAAATCTCCTCACCGATGCTCAGGAATGCATTAACAATTATGTTTCTGGGAACTTAGCAGGATTCGGATTTTTCAATAACAGTTTGCCCTCTCTCTATCTCTCTGTATATATATATATATATATATATATATATATATATATATATATATATATATATATATTACGTATGTATTTATGTGTGTATATTCAATTTCTACAAGTAAAGGGTAGGTAAATATTGATTGGTACATAGACAGATAGATAGATAGATAGATAGATAGATAGATAGATATCAATAGATAGGAGTCTGATGTTCACAGATGAAGGCAATCCTAACATCCCAGAGATACCATTAATAATGTATTCCAGATCATCAGTGAGGTGTATCTGGAACGTAATTAGGCACGTTAATGGGTTTCTTTTTTAAATCTTAATTTTATTAAACAGTTATTTGGTCTGTCCTCTATTGAATCCTCAAAAACCCTCCCCGAGAAATCCTGGTTTCCTCAATCGCTTTCCATGTATCATTGATACACTTGATACCCAGCAAGTCTCAAATTATTTTCTGTGAGTTAACCCTAAGTCAGCACTGATTAAGTAAACCTATGATCTAAGGTATTCTGACCATGCGATCTCGCTTATTTTAATTTGTAGTTTGTTAGAGTACAGTTAACAAATACGTCTGCTCTTTATTTTTGAAGACAACAGACCGAGATTTGAGTGAAATTTGGATATTTTTTTCTATGAAGTCGAATAAACGGCTCTATTGGCTGCCGTACAAGAATTTTATGATACAACAACTGAATGAATAGCTGCAACGAATAGCTTTAGATTTCGATTATCAACACTGAGTATATTTGTCTGTGGTTTGCCAGACACCATTCTTGTACACACTTCAAACATTATAATAAATCTATTTTTCAGATTTTGTTACAAGTCGTACGAAATTATTTCACTAATAACACAAGTTATCTCCACTTCAGCATTCTAGATCTTATCTTTTGTGCCAATTCCAAATATATATCTCATTTATCTTTATCTGTTGCAATTTACTTTTCATTTAGCCTCTAGTCTGTAGCTTCTATACTGATAATGCATGCGTTCATGCTCAATGTATTCTTAGACTGCATCAGCTTTTCTCTCGCGATATTCCCCTTGTTGTAACTTGCTAATCTTTCTAAACACTTTCCCATCTTCATGTTGTAAGTACATAAATCTTTGTTTCCCCCTCTCTCACTCTCTCTCTTAATTTGTCCCCCATCTCTCTATCTCTCTCTCACTATATATCTTGCTCTCTCTAAATCTAAGTCTCTCTCAATCTCTCCGCTTCACTCTTGTTCACTCATTCATTCTCTCTGTCTCATTTAATCTTTGTTTCTCACGAATGAATTTCTAATTTAAAGGTTTTAAATCTTTTCATTTTTGCTGTTTGTGTCCGTGTTGAAATGATTATATTTATATTCCACTAACGTTTCTTCGATATTAATTTATACTTTGTATATATTAATTTGCAGTTTAATCTACAGTTTCAGATATGATATATTTTAAATGTGTAGTTGCTTTAATGAAAATAAATAAATACTAAGTTGAATGCAGAAGTAATATAGAGGAGCACAAGCTTATCTCTAATTTTATAACATTACAATTGTAATAGATATTCTTTTCTGCTCTAGGAACAAGGCCAGAAATTTATGGGGGAGGGGGCCAGCTGATTAGATCTCCCCCAGTGTACAACTAGTACTTAATTTATTGACCCCTAAAGGATGAAAGGCAAAATCGACTTCGGCGGAATTTGAACTCAGAACGTAAAACCAGACGAAATACTGCTAAGCATTTCGCCCGGTGTGCTAACGTTTCTGCCAGCTCGCTGCCTTACAATTGTAATAGATATTATATTCCTCACGAGACAAAATACCTGTTTGTAAGTTTTATTGTTTTAATTATTACTAGTAGCTATTGGATGGTTTAGAGGAGAATGAAATAAAATATTTAATTTTGATGAGTTTCTAAAGCATAATATGATATAGAATTTGTACTGAGAGCAATTTTAGATGGGCTGCTCTTCTAGATGTGACACTGTTCAAGACTGGATATTCAATAGTCAGAGTTTACCAAGAAGCATTACCCAGAAAATTTCTTACCAACGTGGGAGACATGGTAAGATTTTACACACACACATTTATATACATCCATTAAAATATATAGAGATATAGATAACTGTAGACAAATGCATTGAAACCTCCAGCTTCTATATCCGAATTAGTTTTGTAAGTAAATGTCTAGATGTCTTGGATTTTCAGAAAAAGAAATCAACCACCTGATTCGCACATTATAAATACAATCTGTAAGCGGAAAGGTAAAACTATGCAAGAATTTTCTCAGGTTTAAAATGCGATATTGTTTTCGTTATCTACATTCCAAAGATGGAGCTTTGAATAACTGTTATAAACCAGCTCCTTCTTCAGGAGGAAGAATTTAAATGATTAAATACAGAAGAGGCATACATACACACACACACACATATATATATATAAAACTTATTAGTTACAGAATAAAAGTATTACATTTGGGTCAACGACTCAACATATAACAGTCCCCTCAATAAACGGTCATATATAAAGAAATACATCAAAGTCCACAAATACATAAGAAAATTATATATAAAAAGTAAAATATGACATAAAACCGACAAAATAAAAATTATATATTTTTGTTTTCTACTAATAACATACAAATAAATCAAATTTGAGTTAAAAATATAACACAATACATATATCTTTTTATAATACCAATTCGAATAAAATTAAGCGATTAAAAATTCGAAATAGACAAAGTTTTTTGTCATTTTAAAGTTGTGTCATCAGATATAGTATTTTAGCCGATGGACTATTATAGTATTGTATTTTACTTCATTTTATCTTATTCTATTTTGCTTTGTTTGTCTATTTTGAATTTTTAATCGCTTAATTTTATTCGAATTGGAATTATAAAAAGATATATATATATATATATATATATATATATATATATATATATATATATATATATATATATATGTATATATATATATATATATATATGTATTGTGTTATATTTTTAACTCAAATTTGATTTATTTGTATGTTATTAGTTGAAAAAAATATATATATACAAATTTTTATTTTGTCGGTTTTATGTTGTATTTTATTTTTTATATATATTTTCTTATGTATTTGTGGACTTTGATGTATTTCTTTATATATGATCGTTTATTGAGGGGACTGTTGTATGTTGAGTCGTTGACCCAAATGTAATGCTTTTATTCTGTAACTAATAAGTTTTTAGCCCTGTCTCAATTAACTTGAGCACTTGTCTTTGCAGCCCTGTAAAAAACTAAATTGTTTCCTAATAAGAAACGATAACTATTACCTATATATATGGCAGACCAGCACCAGGAATCCTTCTTAAAGCTAGTTCCCTCGTCTCGTCAGTAACTATATTAACAAGGGGGTAAGGTAAAAGCTTTTTTTTTTCCTTTATTGGAGCAAGTTAGGCTTACAACTGTGTCCAAAGAAAATTAATGCTATTTTCATCAGCGCCATTTCTGGTTATAAGTAATAAGGCAATGAAAGAATGCCTGTTGTATGTAGAAGGGCGGAGAATATCTACCCTATACACAATGCTAATATGGTAATGTGAGTTGACCTGACTTCAAAACACTAAAGTTTTATGACTGTCTCTCTTCCAAATTTTGGCAATGAAATGCCTCTGCTCCCAGTAAGTGACGCTCTATATGTATTCTTTTACTCTTTAACTTTTTTTTTACTTGCTTCAGTCATATCACCGCGATATATGCATATCTATATTTTTACACACACACACACACACACACACACACACACACACATACATATATATGTATATATATATATCATCCCCCATGATATTTCGTTAGCCACTACACATTCTTTTTCTCTCTCTTTGTTTCTTTCTATGTTCCTTTCTGTGGAAGAGCGTAGGCTCGAAACGTTAA
Organism: Octopus bimaculoides; assembly: GCF_046866305.1. Taxonomy (NCBI): domain Eukaryota; kingdom Metazoa; phylum Mollusca; class Cephalopoda; order Octopoda; family Octopodidae; genus Octopus; species Octopus bimaculoides. The sequence continues at coordinate 75,395,538 of NC_142936.1, read as the reverse complement.
AGAATTTTTCACTTCCCGAGCGTTATACTAATACATCTGTTTGTTGTCTACACCATCTGTCCTCGTCTTTTTTTGTCTTTTTTTTGTGAATTCTCCCTATATATATATATATATATATATATATATATATATATATATATATATATATATATAGTGGGCATTGGTGCCGATTTTTTCTTCCTCCGTTTTTCCATTCTTTGAACTTTCCTTGTTTCCGACGAAGAGCTCCGCCTGAAACGTCATACTCTCTCTCTTTCCTTTCCCTAGCGTCTAATAACACTATCCGTATCACGTTGTTGTTTTTTGTTATTGTTTTTGTCTTTTTTTTAAACTTATATATATATATGTGTGTGTGTGTGTGTGTGTGTGTGTGTGTGTGTGTGTGTTCACCTCAATATACTGCAATTATTTCGTCTACCTTTACGTTCTGAGTTCAAATTCCGCCGTGGTCGACTTTAAGTTTCATCCTTTCGGGGTCGATAAATTAAGTGCCAGTTGCGTACTGGGGTCGATGAGCCTAGAGAAGAAAAGAAAAGAAAAAAGAATATACTGCAATTATTTTCAGCATCTTTTCTATGACAACCTATCTAACGGAATGGAAAAATCACATTTTCGTACAAGAACTATGGAACTATGTATAATGGGAGATGTAAACTGATGAGAAAATGAAAGTAAAACGCTCTTATGTGTGAGCTTCTTAGTTCCGTAAAAAAAAAAGTTATATATATATATATATATATATAGATATGCAGGGCAGGGAATCATCAATTAGTAATAAAATTAATAATTAACAATTCTGCCGGGTAGCTCAGTATGAAAAAAACCTTCTTCGGTAAATAATTTATAATCATAAATATATAGGGATTGACAGTAACCTGCTTCTCCAACATACTGAGAATTCAGAAATAGCAGTAGTTCTTTGACTGCTATTTCTGAATTCTCAGTATGTTGGAGAAGCAGGTTACTGTCAATCCCTATATATTTATGATTATATATATATATATATATATATACACACACACACTTATATATGGTAATCTTCAAGTTTAGGGGGGATAAAAAAATAATAATATTCAAGGGAAGTAACTGAACGTCTTACCAGTATTCTCCGTACATCTCTGTTTATAAATAAATCACACACGTGATTTGATTGACGTTAGGGTTAGGATTAGGGTTAGGGTGTGATTTATTTATAAACAGCTAGAAGAAAACAGATAATACTGGTAAGTCGTTCAGTTATTTCCCTTGAATATTTTTTTTTATCCCCCTAAACTTGAAGATTACCCATATATATATGTATATATATATATATAAGGACGATGAGAAAATAGAAAGAAAGATCATACTCGCGAAGGACGTGAGACGCGAGGAAGGAAGAACAGGGTTGGAAATGTGGAGTGGAAAGAGGCCGCAGGAGAAAAACAATGTGATGGATTGTTTGATAATGCAATTATAATGATGTGGATATTGGAAGAAAGAAAGAAAAATAAATGAAAGAAACAAACAAGCAAACAAAGGCGAGAGTGGCAAAGAAATATGAAAAAAAAAGAAAAGAAATTAGGGAAAAGGAACAAATAAATATTAATAGCTGTGTTGCTGATACGGTGTGAAGAAATGTCTGACTTAGTTGACATGCATAATGCTTGCGGCTTCTTTGAAGAATTCTTTGTTGACTCGGAAACAATCGGTAGTAAAACTTCTTCGATTTCTGAATAAATATCTAGAACAATGATCCGATCTAATGTTTCAAACGGGATTCTTAACACGCTGAATGCAAGATGTTCTGTACGTTTGAAGTATTAAACTTAATAGTGAAAGTTAGCCGCGATTTGCTGTCTTTCTTATTGTAAAACAATACAGTTTGTTAGTTTTTGTTATTGATATTGTTAACGTTGTTGCAGACTTCATGCTATGCTGAAAAGCTAACATGCTGACGCAGTATACTTCACCGAGACAGCCTAGCATACACTATCACGAAACTTTGTACCATGGCCTCCTCGTCCTAATTCAAATATTTTCGAACTTTGTGAATTATTTTTATTTATAATCAGTAGAGCGTCCGACAAAATGGCATACGTTATGCAGTCACGTTCTGATTTCAAATTCTGCCGTGGTCTGTTTTGGTTTCCATACTTCTAAGATCCATAAAATGAAGAAATATTCGGATTAATTTCTTTCTTTCTTTGTATGCAATATCTACCAAAACTGCACCTCTTTTAATACTTGGCAAGTTTTCTATATATCATCTATAATCATCTCACGCAATGAATTTATTAATACAAATATTGTATGTGACGTAATTACCGATCGTACGCGTTCATTAACTTTTATACTTGTATCATACCGGGAAACTACAAGTTACAACGCGTTGGTGGCCTCTTGTACACTTGTCTGAAACTCTGACACTGCCAGTCGACAACTTGACTGTGTTGATGGTGTACCCTTCGATTGTTACCCGCGATTTAAAATTTGTTTAACAACATTTTGAGTGAGTGTTTTTTGTTTTGTAACCCTTTGCGAAGTCATGGCAGACAATAGTGTGTCCTAAAAGAGGAAGTGGTACACCTAAAATTTCAAGAAGTCGTGGTTGGAGGATGCTGAGCTTAAAGATTGGCTGCAGCAAGATGATAAAAATCCTGACACCTGCTACTGCGTTTGTTGCAACGTTGTGTTGAAAAATGCTAACAAATCAAATCATTGCTGTTAGCTCATAAAAATACTGCCAAACACAAGAAAGCTTTTGATTGTGCGAAATCTGCTATTAAATTAGATTCATTTATTGTTTAAAAAAAACAGATTACACATTAAATGAACAAATAGCTAAGGCAGACTTGCTACTAACAGGTTATATTGCTGAATATCACATGCCTTTCATACATATAAATCACTTAGCTGAGATTTGTAAAAAGACCTTTCCCGATAGTGAAATAGCTAAAAATCTACAAATGAAAAAAAAAAAGCAAAATTAACACACATTATGCAAGACGGAATTGCACATTATGAACGAAATGAAATCTTAGAAATTTTCAAGAAACAAAAGTTTTCATTATTGGTAGATGAGAGTACGGATATCTCGGTGACACAAATCTTAGCAATAGTTGTTCGCTTTTTTGATGAACAATTGTTTAATGACAAGGACGCTCTTCTGGATGCAATTGTAATAGAAAATGGTTCGACTCGGGGTTTGTACGATGCTGTCAAGTCTACGCTTACAAAAGATGTATCTATGAGCAACATACTTGGATTTGCCAGCGATAATTACTCAACATTGATGGGTAACAAGAGCGGGTTTCAAAAAGTTATTGAAACGATATTCCGACTGTATTTACAATAAGCTGTGTTTGCCATTTGTTTGCACTTTGTTTAAATCATGCATTGAAGGTGTTACCTTCGTATCTCGAGTCCTTTTTAAAGGTCTTCTTACTTTTCGCGATGTGTCAAACGTCAAAATGACCAATGTGATACAAAGTGTTTGCACAAAACGAGATTCCAAAGCTTTCGCAAACTAGATGGTTGTCGTGTGAAAATGTAATTAACGTTATAATAGAACAGTGGGACGCCGTTGTACGTTATTTTCAGTCCGATGCTAAAGCAGAAAAGTGGACGAAGCAAAAGGGATCTCTGAAACAATGATTAACAAAGGGACGAAGCACATGCTGCTTTTCTTACATTATATATTAAAGAAAGTGAATGCTCTTAATGTCGAGTTTGACTCGGAACACTTTCGACTGCATCTGTTGCATACATTCATATCCAGTGAATATAAAAGTATCTTTTGTTGCTTTATGAAAGAGGATGTTTTAGCTGTATCTAAATTATCAGATATTGATCTTAATAACACAACAAATCACAAAGATATGAATGATATTTACCTCGGTGGTAAATGATATCTAGAACAAAACCCCATCGTTGGTGACTCAGCTAGATTGAGAACTGATTGCAAACTTTTTAAATAGAATTATGCTCTCAAATAAAAATGCGTTTTCCACTCGATGAAGCTGGAGTGTTTTCCCTCTTAGAAATACTTGACCCAAAAGTAGCGCGCGATCTCACTAACTCTCCTCAGTCAATAATTCCTTTGTCATCAAACTCTCCAGCAATTGCACCAGAAAACACACATGATAAATTAAACGATGAGTGGAGATTATTTCGGCAATATAAAGATATTTCTGTTTCCACAAAAAGCATCCCTGAATTCTGGTATTCCATACGCAATGTTAAAGACGGGCTTGACCACTTTAAATTTGAGAGGCTGTCGCAATTTAACGGTGTTACCTCATTCGTCAACGTGCGTGGATCGCATATTTTTCCAAGCAAATTGCACAAAGACAAAGTTCACTAACAGGTTGAAGGCCGAAACGATCACCGATCGTCTCTTGCTAAACAAGAAAGAAAGCGTCATGCATTTCTTTGGAGCCGAACGCTAAACTTATTAAAGATGTAGTGAATGGGTCTTGTAGATATACGAGTAGATTGAACTTCAAAAAGGGAGGAGGGAATGAAGACGATGTGGATATGTACGAAATTGACAATTAACTGACATATGATATAAAGTAAGTATTAAATTCTGTATTCATTTTGTCATATAACATATTTTATTATTAAATTACCAATTATGTATCTATTTTCTAACATCTGCGTTTCTAAAATAGGATCTGAGTTTTTTGCAAATACTCTGGGTGTTTTATATGATTAGTAGCAACCCTAGTCATGAGTTCAATCCCCAGAGACGTGTTGTGTCCTTCAGCTAGACACTTTATTTCACGTTGCTCCAGTTCACTCAGCTGGCAGTCCAGCCTTGTCACACTCTGTGTCACGCTAAATCTCCCTGAGAACTACCTTATGGGTACACGTGTCTGTGGAGTGCTCAGCCACTGGCACGTAAATTTCACGAGCAAGCTGTTCCGTTGGTCGTACCAGCTGGGACACTTGTCGTAACCGACGGAGTGCTCCTTATGATATATATAATACGTGCGTGTGTGTGTGCGCGCGCGTATACTTCTCCATGTATGTATATACGTATATCGAGAATTAATACCCAGCATAATGTCGCATATTGAGAACAATGTGATAGCTTTTACATGGTCCTTGATGAAATGGCTGCCAAGTTTCCTTCAAAACACACCTTACAATCTTTTTCTCCTGTTTTTTTAAGAAAAAAAGAAAAAGAAGAGATTGAACAATGTAGTCGTCGACACATTGTTTGCATAAAAGACTGAATGGTTCTGAGTGAAACGTATTAATCACCAAATGTCCTTGATCAAAGATGACTTGGGGGCGAACAACAAGACTAACAGTTGAATAACCGTCTTTAAAAGGTCAGAGATTACACAAGGTTGCCGGAGTATTCTTAATAATTGCTAGTTAGATTTATTCCTGCAGAATTGTACTAAGTTATCTTAATCGATTTGGCATGAATGAAATAGGGAAAGCAGCTTGTTGTGACAACCTTTAAAGGTTGCACTGTGCCAACAGCCCTAGGTTGCTGGGTTAGTACTTAACTATTCTGAGATTTTGGAGTATTGTTCTATGTACTTATACATCTATCACTCCATTTTCTTTATTATTTCATCATTTTGTCATGTTATACAGACTATGTACACATCACTTTTCTTTCCTCTGCCGATCTCTCTTTCCTATTTCTAACGATGAATTCCCTATTTCGAAGCCACATATGTAACTATATATCTAAGTATTCAATATGTTTATGTGTGAGCGTACCTTCTATCCTTTCTCTTTTACTTGTGTCAGAAATTGAACAACGGCATGCTGCGACACTGCCTGGAAGGATTTACTGGAACAAATCGAGCCCAGTACTTATTATATCAATAATTATTAACGAACCACTATTTTCCACGGGCGAAAACAAATGAACACCGGTTGTCAAGCGGTGGTACAGAACAAATACACATATAGAAACACGCACACACACACATACATAATATAGATTTAATATACATATACATGTGCACACACCTGTGTGTGTCTGTGTGTGGAGGCGCGCGTGAACTTCTGTCGGTAAATATATTACAAACATATTTTAACTAAGGCTCGCTTATGTCTAAATAACGCTTGGCGCTGATACTACTGTAATATGTATGTATATGACTGGCTTCCTTCGTTCCCGTCTGCCAAATCCATTTAGAAGGCTTTGGTCGGCACGAGGCTATAATAATAATAGACACTCTGCCAAGATGCCGACACAGTGGGACCGAACCCTCAACCACGTAGCTGAAAAGTAGACTTCTTACTACATAGTCCGACGCCTGCGGTTGTGAGTTTTATCCGGTCCACCCAGCGTCACCGGGAAGGTTGATCCTGTGATGGACTGGTGCTTAATTCGGTGGAGAAATTTTGCATTCGCAGTTTCTTAAACGCATCGGAAACCATGCTAGGCTTCAGCGTATTTTGTCTGTAGGCTCGAGACAGACTTTAATTATATCTTTATAATGTAATTTGTGCAGATAATGGCGCTCAAGCAACCATCATAATTTAATATATCGTTCCCTTACAACGTAGACATTGATTATTCAAATAAATTAGCATATTAGCAATGTTTGTGTATGTATGTATGTTTTCATGTATGTATGTGTGTGTGTTTATGTAGATATGTATGCATATATACATACACATATAAATAGATATATACATGTATGTATATATATATATATATATATATATATATATATATATGTGTGTGTGTGTGTGTGTGTGTGTGTGTGTGTGTGTGTGTGTATGTATATATATATATATATATATATATATATATAATACAAAAATGGGACAAGAACGCAAAACATCCAGACAGACGATACAAAGAAAGCAAGGATGGGTCATTCGGAGTTTTCTTACCTCAATCGAGGAAATTCCAACTTTGATTTTCACATTTTATGTACAATCTTATAATAATATGATATAATATAATAAATATAATATACTGAAATGATAGAAACCAAAAGTTCATTCTGATTGAACCAGTACTTTCATGCATTAAACTATGCAATCACCAGGTTCGTATAGTAGTGGTGACAGTTTTGTTTTACAATTTACAACTTTAAATTGTAAAACATACTATCATCACTATTACATTAACCTGAAAATTGCATAGTTTAATGCATGAAAGTACTGGTTCAATCAGAATGGACATTTAATATTCTATCGTATTATATTATATTATGTTACTATAAGATTGCAAATAAAACGTGAAAATCACGGTTGGAATTTCGTTGAGTAATATATTCGTCTATATACAATCATACACACTCGAGTGTGTGTGTGTTTGTGTATATATATATATATATATATATATATATATTCATACATATATGTATGAATATGATTATATATATACATGTATATATTTATGCATATATGTAAATATACATGAGTATATATATATATATAAATACTTATATATATATATATATATATATATATATATATATATACATGTGTGTACACACACACATACATACATCTATAACAAGACAGGGTTAAGCCAGGCATGTTGACCCTAATAATTATTCTTAAATTTCATACTTATTTTGTCAGTGTAGCTTTGTCGAACTGCTATGCTGCGATACATTAACCACATCATTGGTTTTAAGTGGCATAAACGTAACCACTAACACACTCTGACAGTAAGATTTTTACACACACACACACACATACATATATATACATACATATATATATATATATATATATATATATATATATATATATATATATATAAACACGCACGCATTCAAACTAGGGGTTTCCAGTTTGGTTTTATTTACTCCCATTTCATTGAAACTATTAATCAACTCGGGTCTGTAGTAGAAGACTCTTGCCGAAGAAAACGCTATAGAGTTGGCTCGAACCAAGAACCACACAATTACGAACCAATCTTTTTAACTATACAATCATGCTTGCATCTATATTATTGTTATGCTTTTCTGGGATCTGTAGCTCATTGAGGTAGCCACTATGCAGCGTTTATTGTGACTGTCGGTTCCAGTATGAGCGATATGAAGTTTTCTCTGATACGAAAATAAGGTTTTAACACAACGTATTAAGAATTGATGAAACTTATCATCGTACTTGTAGCAGTAAGAGAATAATCTAGTGTTAGTGCTACTGCAGAAATCTCAAGATATAAGAGCTGACAATTGTATAACAAGGACTCTAGTTTTCAGCGATGTTTTCTCCTAAGACTGCAAATTCAATGCTACCTCTGTGGAGTTTATAGCCATCAAAAGGAGAAAATATTTCAAAGAAAATATAATTTCAAAAAAAATTATGTATTTTGTGTTGCTCTGTGAACTTCTAATCATCTTACAGTTTCCAAAATAGACGTAGAAATAATCAAATACATACAAAAACGATAGACCTGTCGTAATCTGAGACATGAAAATCAAATCCGATTATAGTAAGTAAAAGGAACCTTGAACTCTTTCAAATGTATATCAGAACACATGATAAAGATTCGTTACTTGTATGGGATAAGGTAAATTACACTCCCATAGCCTTGTCATCAGCTGTACCTGTAGTTAGAATGGCACAAATCAGAGATTTCCATTAAATGTTTGGAGAGATATTGCCTTCTATTCGGAGTGTAGTTAGCAAAGTATAACTAATATAGTTGTAGTCATAGCTTCTACGATGCTCATTACGTAAACGCCAACGTGATAGCGAAACAACTTCCTCAATTATATCCAATAGAAAATATTTAATAAATATGTAAATATATAATAAATATGTAAAATAATCATCATATATATTTAGAGTTCACGCTGGAAGAAAAAAAGAATCTAAGGTGCAATATATTATTAATGAGATAGTTTTCAAGACATATCGATGCAAATATCAATGGATGATAAGGTCAAAGTTTACAGCATTTAAAACATGTTACTATACCTTCAATACCATCATGATCATTATTATTATCATCATGACCATCATCATCGTTTTGTATGTACACACACATGTATATATATATATATATACATATATATATATGCCCATACATATGCATATAAGAGTGTCTGTATGTGTGTGTGTGTATGTATGTTTATGCACATATATATATGTATGTATGTATATATGTGTTTGACATTTAGTTGGAAAGGGTGAAGGAAAATTTTGAAATTCTTAAGCAATATACATATATGCGTGTGTGTGTGTGTGTGTGTGTGTGTGTGTGTTTGCGCGTGTGCTTGTGTATACATTCACCCAGACACACACATACACGTACACAAAAATATATATTTATATATATACACGTGCACATATATATATGTATATATATGTATCCACATATATATGTATATACATATATATGTATCTATATGCATATGTGTATAATATATTTATATATATATTCGTATAGACATTTTATTGACGACATTGTATTGTGATTTTTGTTTTTGTTTGTTTTTCCAATGAAGGGTCTTTTTCTGTCGTATTTTTGTGTGTTCCTAGAAGTTCGTTTTAAACTGTAAAGTTCCAGGACCTATCACCAACTTACATAGACTACAACCTCTTCTTGTTTTCACTGTAATGTGAAGTTGATATTTATTGCTCTCTCTTTCAGATACGTTGGGTAAATGTAATCGATATGAACACTACCGCCGCAATTTGAATTCATTGCCATTAAATTTGTAAATGATCAGCCAGCTGCTTATATTTATGATCTGCATGCCGTCAATGTGTATATTTTAGCATTGCGCTTTTAGGACAAAACACACACACACACACACACACACACACACACACACACACACACACACACATACATATATATATATGCATATGTATGTATGTAGGCAAGAATACTGTGAAATCTCCGTATGTCTTTTCAAAAAATTTCATTCGGTTCTCAATTGTCATTCAATGTATGTAGTATATATGTGTATATATATATGGATATGCGTGTGTGTGTAAGTATTTAAGTTTTTGAGAGTTCAAGCCGGTTGCTGACAAAGCAAGATTTTTTGAGTCAAGAGAGACCCCGGCGTTCGTAACTATGTGGTCGAATTAGTGTGTTAGTTGAATTGTTGATGCATACACCCAAGATGCATCACATAAGAATCTCACTTTGTCTTTCATCCTTCCGATATCGATGAAA
>NC_142936.1:75350563-75375563 GCF_046866305.1 Octopus bimaculoides | reverse complement strand
TATATATATATATATATATATATGAATGTGTACGTGTGTGTGTGTGTGTGTGTGTGTGTGTGTGCGTGTGTATAAACACATACATACATTACATACATGCATACAAAAAATTACACATTCGAAGCGACGAGTCGCGTATTTGGTTTGGTGTGGGAGACTATTTATCGAAAATGACGTATACTATCTCCAACATTGGTGCCACAACTGTCAGCTCGTTTAATAACTGGTTAATCTTCAGATGAATTAATTCAGGGAGCCTCTTATTTACGATCTTAGTGATTTTCGACTGAAACTTGAATTTAACATGCAGAGAGTTACTACAAACATGGCTGGACACAACATCAGCAGCAACACAATCGAAGAACAGAACGAAAACAACAGCTTAACAAGTAAACAAATGTTTTCTAGCTATAGTTATAGAATAAACCGTGACTACAAAACTTATTTCTCTTGGTGTTATGAATTGGAAAATGATCTGTTTATCTGCTACGAAAACGCGAGACAAACCTCGCTGTTGGCTACATGAAACGACTGAAATCATATTGGGACGATCTGCATCCAGAATTAAATCATTTTACCGTGAAGCAACTACGCTAACAAGCACCATTTGTGGAACATAGAAGGTTAGTAACTAACTTAATTAAGAAATCGAAAATTAACCTTCTTCCCAACTCTATAAACGAAAACGTGAATGATGTAAAGCAAACACGTGGTTTCATTTTCAGATAGTGAAATATTCTTTTCTACTCTAGGCACAAGGCCCGAAATTTGGGGGGAGGAGTCAGTCGATTAGATCGACCCCTGTATGCAACTGGTACTTAATTTATCGACTCCGAAAGGATGAAAGGCAAAGTCGACCTCGGCGGAATTTAAACTCAGAACGTAAAGACAAACGAAATACCGGTGAGCATTTCGCCCAGAGTGCTAATGTTTCTTATTTCTTTATTGCCCACAAGGGGCTACACACAGAGGGGACAAACAAGGACAGACGAAGGGATTAAGTCGATTACATCGATCCCCAGTGCGTAACTGGTACTTAATTTATCGACCCTGAACGGATGAAAGGCAAAGTCGACTTCGGCGGAATTTGAACTCGGAACGTAACTGCAGACGAAATACCGCTAAGCATTTCGCCCGGCGGGCTAACGTTTCAGCCAGCTCACCGCGTTAGATAGTGAAAGATTGACAATTGTCTCCGTCGTTACTCAGATTTTCTCGCTTTGGGCAATTTTTCAGGTAACAAAAAGAAAAATCATGGAAGTGTTTGGTAAAGGTATTCAGGAACGTAAGGATGAAACACTTAGAAGTATCCATATTTAAACTTTTATTGGTCGGCTTTAGTTAGGTGGTAATAGTTGGGACGTTCAGAAGACTATTTATGAGTATGAGATATCTCGGTAGGAATAATCATTTTACTTGTCACTCGCACTGGTACAGATTATACGACTTGCCACTCGAATCTCTTCAGAATAAATTTGCTCTCAGAAATACATTCACAATGTTTTTTTTTTATCATCTAACAGAAAAAACTAGAATACGTGGAAGAATCTGTGGAAGACATTAAACTTAAGGACACACAAATCAGCCTGTTAGTCAATAAGAGTTAGTTGGCACTCCGTCGCTTACGACATCGAGGGTTCCAGTTGATCCGATCAACGGAACAGCCTGCTCGTGAAATTAACGTGCAAGTGGATGAGCACTCCACACACACGTGTACCCTTAACGTAGTTCTCGGGGATATTCAGCGTGACACAGAGTGTGACAAGGCTGACCCTTTGAATTACAGGCACAACAGAAACGGGAAGTGAGAGAAAGTTGTGGTGAAAGAGTACAGCAGGGTTCACCACCATCCCCTGCCGTAGCCTCGTGGAGCTTTAGGTGTTTTCGCTCAATAAACACTCACAACGCCCGGTCTGGGAATCGAAACCGTGATCCTATGAGCGCGAGTCCACTGCCCTAACCACTGGGCCATTGCACCTCCACAGTCAATAAGAGTAACAACTAATATACTGTTATTTTTGTACCGTCGATAAGAAAACATTTCATAATAATAATGGTACCTCAGTACTAATAATGGTACAGTTAGTTAGTAACAGTTTCTTCAGTTCCATCCTAAATCAAATATTTTACAGAAAACAATGTCGCAGTACTAGAAACATTTCAAAATTTGATATATGCCTTCATCGTTCGGGATTCGAAACCGCTGTTCCATACCTTGGATACATGATTTCTAACCGCCTCTTGATCAAGTCAATAAAACGTAGTGCGCGCGCACACACACACACACAGTCCAGGTTCGATATCTGCCAAGGTTCACTTAACTGCTCGATAAGATGAGTCAATAAAATTTAGTATCAGACATAATCAATGCTTAAAGTGTAATTGTCTTTCAAATCCTGTGAGCAAACACTTTTAATTTTAATAGAAGCGCTTTCAAATATTTTAAGACCCATTCATTGACATATGTATATACACAACTTCACCGAGATATCGAAACCCATTAGTAAGCAGAGAGAAAGAAAGGAATTGGATGTACGATGGTTCTGTGTGAGTCCACATATTGCATTAGAACAAACACGTCGGAGATTTATGTACAAAGATGTTTACTAAGCTTCTGTTTTGTTTGAATCGGCGTTGTTAACTATTTCTACAAACGATCTTAATAGAAGTCGTAATCGCTAACCAGACAATGTACCCGGGCTGGAAGCAGCTGTTGGCTTCACAGAAGATAACAATAATGATGTATATCGACTTTGAGATGATTTATAGAGAGAAAGTAGCATATTATGTCACTTCATTTCATGTTAGTCTCCTAGCAACTAGAAAAGAAGCAAATAATTAATAAAGTAAATTTTCAGTACGGTTGTTTCCAGCTTTTACCATTTTATTATTCACTGACCATTTAGACCGGCTTCAATGTCATAAATAAGATAAATATAGCACCTTTAGAACTTTTGCATGTTGTGTAAGAAAGATAAACCTATTATGTATGATTGAGTAGAAACTGCGAGCAGTTTCCCTTAACTCCAGCTGCATTCATCATTTACTATGTTTATGCGAAGAGAAAAACGTCTTGGTTTTAACCGAAAATATATAACATACTACTGCAAGACTATGAATCTATTAACTCCGTACAAAAATAAATGTTTGGTTTTGCTGTAAAGTAATTTTAGGTTTATAAACTCTGGAGAATAACATACAAGTTTATCAACCCCCAAATTACGAAATCAATGAAACCTGGTTTCGTTAAACTTCGGTTCTTTTGTAAAGACTCATGTTTTTTTTTTTATTGTTTACTTTATTTTTGTTCTCTTTATTTTGCAAAGAGTAAAAATTTTGATTTTAAATATTATTACAAGGCCACCAATTTCGAGAGAAGAGATAAGACGATTACATCGACCTCAGTGTTCAACTGATACTTATTTTATCGACTCTGAAAAGATAAAAGGCTAAGTCGACCCTGGTGGTATTTGAAGTCAGAAAGTAAAGTCGGAAGAAATGCTGCTAAGAATTTTTCTCCGCAAAGTAAGGATTCTGCTAGGTCGCTGCTTTACAAGGTGTGAAAACTTTAATGAGTGGAGGACATAACTTTGGCAGATATCAATTCGTTATAAGCATGCGTGAAAAAATAAATTTCATAATATGCTACAAAACGCTAATCAATAAGAGTAACCGCATTTGAGCATAAGTATCTAGAATTGATGCAAAATAATTAGGAAATAGACTTTCTACCCACCCCTACATATTTCTCTCTTTAATCACAAAATTTGGCCTTGAAAAATTGATTGCCCGAGCCTGTATGAAAGCTGAATAAAGAAAATGCGCAGAAATCACAACCTGTCAGTGATCGGAGTGGCATGTTTTCTATTATTTTTCTATTTATTTTAGGGTAGGACTACATTTACACATCTACACGCAAGCACACATACACACGGAAGAGCATGTGATCGCTGCTCATACACTTTTCCTGAACGCTTTACTGAAGAACAACAACACTATATGAGAAATTATTTTATTACGCCGAAATTAGGAACGCTTGTGGTTTTTATCCAAAGGGCATCTTGTGCTTATGTAACTGAGATTTGCTCTTGATCGTTCCATTTTTCTTTTTTTTTTATTCTTCTATTACAGTAAACAGTGGAGGCGCAATGGCCCAGCGGTTAGGGCAGCGGACTAGCGGTCATAGGATCGCGGTTTCGATTCCTAGACCGGGCGTTGTGAGTGTTTATTGAGCGAAAACACCTAAAGCTCCACGAGGCTCCGACAGGGGATGGTGACGAACCCTGCTGTACTCTTCCACCACAGCTTTCTCTCACTCTTTCTTCCTGTTTTTGTTGTACCTGTATTTCAAAGGGTCAGCCTTGTCACACTGTGTCACGCTGAATATACTCGAGAACTACGTTAAGAGTACACGTGTCTGTGGAGTGCTCAGCCACTTGCACGTTAATTTCACGAGCAGGCTGTTCCATTAATCGGATCGACTGGAACCCTCGCTGGCAGTGTGCATCAAGGAAGAATAGAAATTAGTGATACAGTTTCTCTGGTCTATAGGTGTATCAGGGGCTCAAATTCATCGCAGACTTTCAGTACAATACGGGACAGAACCCTGTCACGAGATTTTGGAAAGCTTCTCTGTCAATCTTTATCTAAATAGAAAGACTAGCTGAAGTGAGAACAGCGCTTACTTCAGCTTAGCTCAGAGATTTGATACTAATTTTGGTGTTGTTGTTGTTGTTGTTTAGCCGTGATCATAAAAGCTAAATCCCAAGTGGTAAAAAAAATTGTTTGTTTTGTAAGCTGGTCTGGATGACGCTAGTTTGTTCAGTAAAAAAGGTATTTCTCGTATTTATGACGGAAAAAAGTGAAAGAAAGAAAGAAAAGGAGGGAAGGAAGGGAGGGAGAGAGAGAGAAAGAAAGAGAAAAGAAGGAAGGAAAGAAAAAGGAAGAGATAGAGACTACTTACTGATCTAGACTATCTCAGGTTGGTATTATTGTAAAGGAAAACATTCAAACACATTTTAAACATTCTTCTACGCCTCCGCGTCTGTTGGTGATGGCACTAGTGGACGATAATATAAACATCTATTCCTGTTTGTAAACTTCCCTTCCTTGTATACATTTTTATTGCTCTATCTGCCTATGATATGAATATACCCTTTTGAACACCAACCACACAGACTGCTGGCAATTTCTACGTGCATAGCGCTACGGCCTTCACCATGTCTAGGCTGATAATAATACCAGGATTTTTGTTGTTGGTGGTGTTGTTGTCGGTGGTGGTGGCTATGACATAATTGATATTGTTTTTGTTGATATTGTCATTGTGCATTAGTACTTTCTTTATCGACCCCGAAAAGGTGAAAGGTGAAGTTGTCCACAGAAGCATTTGAAGTCGGAGCACAGAGAGCCGGACCAAATACCGCAACGCATTTTGTTCGACGCTCCAAAGACTCTGATAATCGAGCTCCTTTCCATTTCAGATGAACTGCTCACTAATGCTATATTTTTTTTATTGCTGTTACAAGCTAGTAGCGGTTATTCTTGATTCAGACCCTAAGGCAGATAAATTAAAAATTTAATGGACAGCCAACTGTTACAGTACTGCAACAGATGCAAAACTATATAAGAAATTATTTTATTAAGCCAAAATTAGGAATGGTCGTGGTTTATCCAAGAACATCCGCGGTTTAAGTAACATGAAACAATTTAAGCCGGGAATCGAAACCGTTCAGCTGATTCACTTGAACTAACTAACTAAAAATCCACACATGAACAACGCTTGCTTATCATGTTTCATATAATATTTACTGTAATCGCATTTTAATGACACCAGCCGATCACATCTTTGAAATAATTTTCCTACACATCCTGAAGACAGTATTAGAATTTCATTGAGTTATTATGAAAATATATAACACCTTAAGGAATTCTTTTAGCATGTGTTTTGTCCGATCCTTTATATCCATAACAAACGGGTTACAAATATTTTGACACTCACAACAACACGGCATTAAATCAAGTACTGCTATTCATTTTTATAGTCTATAAAAACATATATGAAATTAATAGTGAATTTTATTCACTTTCCTCCGAGTTATCTGAGACAAACAAACGATTCTTTTAATGTTAGAATATTTATGAGCTACACACTAAGGCTGTTGAATATTTATAGCTGTCTCACAGGCAAAGCTGTCCATCTTATACAAATTATAATGTTGCTTTAGTTCATGATGTCTCATCTCCTGCTTAATTGCAAACCGCTGCTGAGCTCCAAAACCTGTTTGATCTTAGGCGAACCAATTGAAGATGCCATTATAATGTAGAGCATCAAGGGACAGTTACTTTGGTGTTGACCATTTCTCTTCTTGTCACCAAACTTTGAAACCAGTGTTTGAAATCAGTTCAGTTCAGCTACGAAAGTCGTATCGACAGTATACTGCACCGTTTCCTACTTTTCTAGCTGTCGGTGAGTTATGCATTCTTATTGTACATATTTCTGTATTAGTCTGTCTAAAAAGCCGGGAAATAGTTGTTACTGCTGCTGTTGTTTTCTTTTTTGTTTTATTGTCGTTGTTGCTATTTGACCTCAGGTCAGACCTGAGTGAACTCATCTCCGGTCAAATAATTTTTTTTTCAAAACATAACTATCTCGAAATTTTATACATCGCAGACGAATTTATCCATTATGCTTCTTTATTTAAGGCGGTAGGATATAATATCGAGGGATTTAGCCATGGGAGAGCGTCAAATCGAATACTTCGTAGTACCTTTTCCCGATATTCTGTTCTCTTGGTTCAAATTTCATCACTTTTATTCTTTTGGAGTAAAAATCCGAAGTGTGCGGATCATCGAAAGTGTAAAAATGTAAAACCAGATACCTTGCAACATTTTGTTCTGGTTATTGTATTCTTAGTTCAAGTCACACCAAGATTTACATGGTTGGTAGACTTAATCCGTCACCCAACCGAGATCAGCTTTGTTTGCCTTCTTTTCGAGGTCAATAAAATAAAGTATCCGTCAAATACTTGGATTGACTCTATCGATTAACCTCTCCTCCAAGCTTCATCCTTGTTTCTATATTTGAAACAATTATTCAAGGTGGCCAGATGGCAGAATCGCTGAGCATCGGAAAAATGCTTTGTTGTATTTCTTCCAAATCTTCAAATTCTGCTGATGTCAGTTTTGCTTTCGTTCTCTCCGGGAGCCATAGAATAATCACCCCTCATAATTGTTGGCTCTGTTCCCAAATCACGAGCCGTTATTATGTTTATCATTTAAGGTGTCGAGACGGCAGAATCGATAGCACGCCAGGCGAAATGCTTAGCGGTATTTCGTCTGCCGTTACGTTCTGAGTTCAAATTCCGCCGAGGTCGACTTTGCCTTTCATCCTTTCGGGGTCGATTAAATAAGTACCAGTTACGCACAAGGGGTCGATGTAATCGACTTAATCCCTTTGTCTGTCCTTGTTTGTCCCCTCTATTTAGCCCCCTGTGGGCAATAAAGAAATAAGAATCGATAGCACGCTGGGCAAAATGTTTAACGGCATTTTGTCTGTCTTACCGTTGAGTTCAAATTCCGTTGAAGCTGACTTTCCTTTTCATCCTTTCGGGATCGATAAAATAAGTACCAATTGAACGCTGGGGTCGATATAATCGACTAGCCCCCTCCCTCAAATTTCATGTCTTGTGCCTATAGCAGAAAGGATTATTACTTTTATTATCATCATCAGAAAGGTGGTGGATTCGTGGCAGAAAAATCATGGTATTCTGTCAGTACATTCCGAGTTTAAATCTTTCTGGGATTACATTAACCTGAAATCTCTCGAGGGTCCGTGAAATAAGGCACCAGTTTAGAACTGAGGTAGATATAGTCAGTCAACCTTCCTCCTCAAAATTTCAGTCCTCATTGAGCACACTTTTAATCGAAGGTGTTCCAGTCTTGATACTCGCGTATTTTTGTATATCGAGAAGTAAATATTTTAATTATTCTTTCATTGATTTACGACGGTGGTGGGGGGTCATTTGATGGGAATTGGTGCTGCCAGTGCCTCCAAGGGAAAGTTTTCTATGGTGAACAAGAGTTCTTTCAGATCCCCGATGCAAAATTTGAATATTAAAAATTCGAATAGGCAGTGTTTTTATCTATTTATTCACTTATCTATTTTATCAAGAGTACATTATCCAGAATATTTTCTCCTTGCTTTATGATGGTAGCGATGGGTGCTGCTAAGGCGTCTGAGTGAAATTGTACAAGGTTAAGCGTGACTGTTCTCGGGTCACTAATGCAAGAACTTTAAAGTCAAAGAAGCTGTGGATCATATGTGTGTGTGTGTATAAGCATATATATATATGTTCGGGTGGTGGGAAGACTATCCAGTATTACCCTCCGTTTCTTTATGGCGGTAAGGGTATCATTTTGAATGGGATTGGTGTTGTATGGGTGTCCAAGTGAAATTTTACAAGGCAGAACACGATTGATGAAGGCGGTGAGCTGGCAGAACTGTTAGCACGCCAGGCGAAATGCTTAGCGGTATTTCGTTTGCCGTTACGTTCTGAGTTCAAATTCTGCCGAGGTCGACTTTGCCTTTCATCCTTTCGGGGTCGATAAATTAAGTACCAGTTACGCACTGGGTTCAATGTAATCGACTTAATCCGTTTGTCTGTCCTTGTTTGTCCCCTCTATGTTTAGCCCCTTGCCGGCAATAAAGAAGTAAGAACACGATTGATTTCGTTTAAGGAGAATTTGGAGACTTTGTCTTTGAATTTCAAAAGACCTTAGGACGTATTTGTTTTTTTTTTACGCAGGGGTGGGAAGAAATTCTCATCAAATGATCTCAGGATTTTCACGGGCGCTTTGTCCTGTGCATCTTGAACCGTTACACTGACTGTACGCTGCTTAAGACGGCTACTTTTAGCAGGCACAGTAACCATATAAAGATAGCTATTTTTTGATTCGTAAAGAAAAAGACAATGTTTAATACGACACCTCATCATGGCAGCTGTTGATCACCTTTATTATTAGCTTCCAAAAGATTGAATAATTTCATAAGATGAAGTAGCTCATATCCAGAACGGATCTCATTGTTAATTACTAACACGAGTGAAAGGATTGCGCCAGCAAGTCATTTCACTTCACATTTCTCATTCAATCTCACTATTGTTCTATACCGTAGCGTATTTCTAGTCTTTGACACTTTGCTAATGAGATATTCCTTCATTGCTTCCATGTAGACTGATGACTCCTTTTCTCTTTCTTTCATTTTTCTTTCTTCCTGTCGCTCTCTCTCCTTCGCTATCTCTCTCGCTCTCTCTTTATATATACATGCATACATACATATATATATATATAAATGTGTGTGTATGTATATATATATATATATATATATATATATATATATATATATATATATATATATATATATATATATATAATATCCACACACACACATACACACGTGTATGTGATATATGCCTGTGTGTGTTTATATATGTACTGCGTGTGTGTGTGTGTGTGTGTGTGTGGAGGCGCAATGGCCCAGTGGCTAGGGCAGCGGACTCGCGGTCATAGGATCGCGGTTTCGATTCCCAGACCGGGCGTTGTGAGTGTTTATTGAGCGAAAACACATAAAAGCTCCACGAGGCTCTGACAGGGGATGGTGGCGAACCCTGCTGTACTCATTCACCACAACTTTCTGTCACTCTTATTTCCTGTTTCCGTTGTGCCTGTAATTCAAAGGGTCAGCCTTGTCACACTGTATCACGCTGAACATCCCCGAGAACTACGTTAATGTTACACGTGTCTGTGGAGTGCTCAGCCGCTTGCACGTTAATTTCACGAGCAGGCTGTTCCGTTGATCGGATCAACTGGAAGCCTCGACGTCGTAAGCGACGGAGTGCCAACATGTATGTATATATGTATGTATGTATGTATGCATGTATGTATATATATTGAAGATTTCTTGTAGGGATGGCTGTAATATTATAGCTTTATAGTTCCTTATATCATGTTTAAAAACGTGGTAGAGGATAGCAGAGTCAGCAGAGAGCCAAATACGATGTCTAACAATATTTAGCAACATTTCGTTTTACGTCTGATCTCAAAGTGGCGCATTAGCAGAAACGTAAGTGTCGGATAGAGTGCTTTCCGATATTTGCTCAGTCCTTTTTACCTTTCAGTGTTAAAATCAAGCTGAGATCCAGCCTTCCAGGGATCCATTAAAATAATTAACAATCAATTTCTGTACCGATTTAATCATCTAACTTCCTGCCTCAAATTCTAGTCTTGTGCCTATGTTAGAACACACATTCTATATATGACTTCAAGACCACACAACGTGGTATATAATGTTCCGCGGTATTTGACGCAATTATCTGTGCGCTGAGTTCTACTCATATCAAATTTTAGCCTTTTGTTCTTTTGAGGTTGGATAAAAATAGTACCAATCCTTGGTGATGTATTGACGGAACTGTAGGAATTCGGACCGGATGGTTTGCAGTATTATTTGTTCTGGTTCTTTTATATTCTGTGCTAAAATGTCATCACGGTTTATTTGGGTGGTAGACTTAATCTGTCGCTCAGTTTAACCCCAACACCTAGTCATTAAGTATCTGTAGCGAAATCCATTTTGTTGCTTGCATGTCTTGTAGACAGTTTTGAGGACACTTTCCTGCCTTCTCAGGAACTTCGGAAGCTCTCAAAAATGGGTCATGGTCACTATTTTCCTCCCTGACTAAAAGATACACCCCACGCAGTAAAACAAATCCTGATGCGGTCGACTTCCCCTTTCAATCGATAAAATGTTTGTGACATATATTGTGGCGGATTAGATTGGATGTACTCTCACCCAATTTCTTGAAATTACGTTATAAATCATCGTATTCCGTTATTAGGTTTATATATTATATCTTATGGTTGAAAACACCAATGAATTAGTCATGTCATTGAAGATTGTTTCATCAACATTCATTTGCGTATTCATATACGTTGCCAGGAGTTAGTTGCGTTTCTGAGCAGAGAAATTTACAATTTTACTTCACATGTTCTATATCATCTAGCTGACAAAAAATAGGTAGGTACCAAATTATAAAGAAATATTGTCAGCCATAGATGAGTATCTTCTCCAGGAGAATGCATCTCATCTACTTCACGCCCTGAAATAGAAACTAAACTATTACTGTTCCCAAATCTTGTATTGTTTTGTCAATTGTTAGCAGCATAAAAAATGAAGAATCGCTGCTTGATCTTATACATGATTATTTACACCTACAGCTTATCAGTAAAGCTTCTATGCAAAACAATTGTTTATGGTGTGATTGGGAGCAGTAATAAATAACAATGTGTAACTTCATCCTACAGTAATAAATACAGTAAATAACTTCATCCTGTAGCTGCTACAAGTATGACCCACTGACATTTACCCTAGCCTCACCAGTTTGACTTTGTTTCAGCAACGCAGTCGATCGGTATACCTACAACGTAAACATATATATTTCTTTGAAATTTGATAGAATAAAGTAAACAAAATCGGGAACTGTAATTAATTGGTTCAGTGATTGTAATTTTTATTTCACTTGTCAATAAATTTTACATTGTGCTAGTGAATCTCACAGCTGATGAGTCTCACAGCTGATGAGTCTCACAGCTGATGAGATCGTGGTGTATTTAGATTGACAGAGGGCTTACATTTTGAGGTTATATTCGAGCATGAAGATAAACTTGACATCTGATGCTCTCGTTAATTCTATAATGCCAACGTTCATGACATCATTGATTCCCGCTGCGCCATTGTTGCCTACTTAGAACAATATAAACAAGGCCTTCGAGAGTTATCTACCCAAAACTCCGAGTGAATTAACGACTTATAAATTAACTTCAAACAAGCAAATGAAGATATTTAATGTCTGATCAGGGGTCACACTTATAATGAAATAAACACAGCGATAAATAGAATAACAAATTGAATCATCGGTTAGGTTTCGATTCCCTACAGAGAAACAAGCTTCATTTATATTGTTTATTATCTTTGTAAATACGTTTAGTTTCCCATTCGCTCTCCCTTCTCCTTCTCTCTCTGGTTTTCTCTCTCTTCCCCTCTTCTCTCTCTCTCTCTCTCTCTCTCACATAGACACAAACACAAACAAACACACACACACACACACACACACACACACACACACACACACACACACACACACACACACACACACACACTCTTTCATAAAATTCACAGTGTTCTTTCTTTTCGAAAATATCTCTGAAAGTAATTCTTTTGCACAATACAAAAAGAGAAAGTGTGAGAAGCAGAAACAGACGAGAGAGAAAGAAATAGATGGATGAAAGCGGGAGGAGAGAAGTGTGAGGTATAGGTAGTTTCATAGAGGAGGGGGAAGAAAATGATTAAGAGAAGAAAGAAGACAAGAAGAGAGAAAGATAACGTCGTATTGAAGGGATGGATTAATTTCGGATGGACGGACGGGCGGACGAACGGACAGACGGATGAACGGACGAATAGATGACTTGGTTGATAAATGAAGAAATATAAGAACGGTGAGATAAAGATAGAATCAAACGAAAAATTGCTATGGTATCAAGTGTAGTTTTGATGTCGCAATAGTATGATATCAGATATCTATGGTCTTATTCTGCTTAATCAATATTCATGTGCGTGCGTACACACACACACACACACACATGTGTGTATGTATTCATTATGTATGCATGTATAGATTGTGTGTGTGTGTATGAGTATGTGTGTGTGTGTGTGTGTGTGTTTCTTTGTATGTACGTATGTATTCATTCAGTGTGGAGACAGCTGTTCCATAATCACTAAATAGATTCATTTATATGTGCTGTGTACGTGTTTGCATGCCTGCATATATACCTGACTACACTTTGTGCATAGAAAACTGATATAAACTACTCAAAAGAGAAAGAGAGAGAGTGAGTATGTCTGTAGGTGTATAGTTTTGTGGAGAGAGCTAGAAATAGAAACTAAGAGAAAAAAAATAAAACGAATGTAAAAGATTGAGTTTGTATATATGATTATTTGTGTTATGTTCCATAGAGATTGGTTTGGTTTGGTTCGGTTTGGTGGACAGTTACTCCTGAAGTGATGTCAAGTATATTCGGTAGCTTGGAAAGAGTGTTTCATTTCTTAACGAAGCTAACTGTATGTTTCCTTTTGAAAGCTATGATCAACAGTTGTTTACTCCAAAAAACTCAATACTTTTTCGTAAAATCTTAATGGGTTGACTGGGATTATAAATTCAGCGACTTGCAGCTTATTCACATATGAAGTAACATTGCTGAATAATTGAATAAGCCACAAACTCAAATTTTGGATTCCAGTCAGTTCAGTATGTAACATATGTACAAGTGTTTCGAGTAATTATGTAAGAGTACTTACGTAATACTTTCCTCAGTCAAGACTTTTCAACATGCACATACATAGAGTAAAAACGGATAATACACAACTCGAAACATGAGTATATATATATATGTGTGTGTGTGTGTGTGTGTGTGTGTGTGTGTGTGTGTGTGTGTGTGTGTGTGTGTGTTTAGTTTTAATCGGCAGAAGTCACAAGGTGACTCAAGGACCGAGTTCTTCGTAAAATACTCTGTGAAATACTCTGTGAAATACTCTGTGTGTGTGTGTGTGTGTGTGTGTGTGTGCCTAATGAAATTCACTGCTTTGTTGTGTGTACAAATACAAAAATAACGTGAAATTTCTGAGATAAAGTGAATATTCTGCTTTTAACTAATACACATGTATACATACCAACATGTGTGTGCGTGTGTGTATGGGGTGGGGTATATATATGCAGATATACACACACAAACACTAATACATGTATCTGTTTGTTGTTTACACGCCCGTCTTTGTCTTTTTTTTGTAAATTCTAACCATAGATGTATATATATACATAAGTATGTATGTATATCTATGGATGTAGGTATATATAAGAATGCATATATATTTATGCATATATATACGTATGTGTGTGTGTATGTATGTATCTATATGTATGTATGTATGCATGTATGCCCAGATAGATATATTCAACTGACATCATCTGAAAATTTAGCGACATGCCTGCGTGTCTATTAAACTTTCCATAACACCCTTATCTTTGTTCGTATGCACCTGTACTGTTATACATGTGTATAAAACATTGTTATAAAGGCTATAGTGAAGGTATGATTGTTATACAACCTCATTCCCCCACCACACGTCTGATACAATGCATCTTCATAAGAAATCGATATCAATTTTATGCGAGAACAATTGGGAAACTTACCTTGGGCTGTACAAAAATTAGTAAAGCATTAAAAAGAGCTGTTTGCAATGAATTGGCTTATTATAATACTTTAGTTCTTCCGTATCGTTGCAAATTATGTAAATTTATAAACGATGTGACCTATTCTGTTGAAAGACAACTGTACAACGTCTAGCAGTTGAGATAGAAACTAATTTATTGATTATTGACAAGTTTATGTACGTTAGGAATAAAATATCTCTTATCATAATGACTTAAGAAAGTCTTAAGACGTGACGAATCAAGTGATTTGAAAAAATTTCAGCGATAATTATAAAATGTAAAATTCGTAACGATGAATATTTATGCTTTAAATTGCCATTAGTCCCAAAATCAAATGCTGTTACTTGGTTTTTCTTTTTTCTTTATTGTACGGAGATTGATGTTTGAATTAACGAAGAGGTTGAGATTTGGAAACATTCACAGCGACATTAGCAACAACACCAAATGAGATGACGTCAGCTGGAAATAGAAACTTGTTCCAAGTCTCAAATCTAGCAGTTTACTTCTATGTTAGTTACCTATCCCAATGGCCCAGTGGTTAGGGCAGCGGACACGCGGTCGTAGGATCGCGGTTTCGATTCCCAGACCGGGCGTTGTGCGTGTTTATCGAGCGAAAACACCTAAAGCTCCACGAGGCTCCGGCAGGGGATGATGGTGAACCCTGCTGTACTCTTCCACCACAACTTTCTCTTACTTCCTGTTTCTGTTGTGCCTGCAATTCAAAGGGTCAGCCTTGTCACACTGCCACGCTGAATATCCCCGAGAACTACGTTTAGGGTACACATGTCTGTGGAGTGCTCAGCCACTTGCACGTTAATTTCACGAGCAGGCTGTTCCGTTGATCAGATCAGTTGGAACCCTCGTCGTCGTCATCGACGGAGTGCCAACCAATAAAACCTATCCCAGACTCTATTCTCTATTTCCATTTCTTGCTGTACTGCAGTGTCTCTCAGTCTGACAAACACAGTGTGTGGCAGAAAAACCTTCAACTCTTCTTTCAATGCATGCTAGATGGTAATATTGGGCAAATGGCAACCGTGTCTTTACGAAGCTTATGTTATACCACTTTTATTTTCAGTTACCATCATCGTTTCTACCAGTGTACACTGTATGTTTGGTGTTGAAACGTTAGTTAATTTGTGAAAAGAGTGGTTGGTGATACTGCATTTTGTACCAGACACCTCAAAGAAGACAGTGAAATTTCAAGGCCCTTCTCTGTATTAATGGTTTCTGATTTAAACAGACAAGGCCAGCAGTTTGGAAAGATGGGGTTAAATCTGTACCATCGATTTTGATACAAACTGATACTTCATTTTATCGACCACACAGGAATGGAAGGCATCGTTGACCTCGGCAGGAGGTAAAGCTAAAACGTAAAGACCCGGACAAAGACGGCAAAGTATTTTTCAACGTATTAACGATTCTGCTGGCTTACTGCTTCCTCTCTCTACGTTAATGATGCAAAAATTATTTTCCTCTGTGAAATCTTTCTTTCTTTTGCCATGGACAAGTTTAAAATGTTTTAAAACCAATATTCCTTTGCTATTATTTATAGATTTATATGTACTTCGAGAACCAATTCCAAAATAGAATTATTCTACGTTCTCTCGGAAATTTATAATTTTTTATATTTATGCCAACAACAGCCAGCATATGATTCTTGCAGAAAGAGTAATGTTTCTAAAATGGATAAAGCAATTGTTCGAATTGCTTTCGTACAATGATAAAAGGCCTGTCATGTTTACAGGAGATGTGGGTTCGAGGCCTGTGGGCAACCTTCAACTTCTATCCAAAAGAGATATTTACGTGTTATTATTTAAAGCTTTATATTTACTTCGAGAACCAATTCCTAAAAATAATTATTCCTTTTTCTTACGAAAGTTTATGAATTTTTATGACGCCAATGCACACACACACACACACACACACACACATATATATAACACGAGATTCCGCACAGTATTCATCTGTTAATTTCTCACAAACACACTGGTCAGTCCGAGTCTACAATAGCGGACGCCTGCTCAACGTGCTATTGAGTGTGGCGTAACCCGAAACCGTATGGTTGCGAAGCTAAATTCTTAAGCACATAGCCAAGCCGGTTTCGCGGCTCAAAGAAAACATGATCATGAAGAATCAGTGAATAGAAATGACTCCATTAAGAATCGAACCCGAGTCCCAGATATCCCGATCATCTGTAGCTTATAAATTAAGGATTTTCATCTTCTCCCCAAGATTACAAGTTCCATTCTTTGCTCCAGACTGGTTGATATGTATTTTGTTACTCCCATAACAATGGATATGAAGCAGAAAGTGCATCTTGGATACTGGATTTGCAAACTCCTTATCAATAGTCCATAGATTTCCTCTTTCTCTTCTATTTTCTTAACACATTTGTGTTTAAAGGGAAGCTGATTTCTGCAACAGAACATATCTTTTCTTTGTGGTCCCACAGAATAATATCTGGCGGTTGTCTTAACTTGGTGGTTGTTTTAATGTTCAAGTTACACTAGTATTCTTTTGACCCATCGGTCTCAACATGGTCTACTTCGTTCGTAGGTATTCCTTTTTTCGTTATCCTATTCCAGAAGGTTCTGGCCACCGTATTTTGCTTCATGGGATGATAATATCTGGATGATATTCTCTCACAGTTGATAATAATGTGGTTGACGTCTTCAGTCTTGGTCTTTCACAGCCTACATTTGTTGTCTGTCAATATTTTCGGCCTTTTATGCTGTAGGTATTTGGTGAGGATCTATTGTTTTTGGATTGCATGGATCTAGCCTTCAAAGTGAGATGTCATAAAATTGTCGGCACTCCATGCTAAGCTGCTGACATGATCGAGCACTTCTGTGTACGAACGTACGCACGTATGTATGTATGTACTTCGTTTATTTGCTTGCAAAGATTTGGAATGTCTCTCATGCTAAACTGATAACACTTCATAAAGCAAAGAAATAATTCTTGTATACAGCTACCTAAAGAACTTTATTCAGTTCTTGCAACACTCTTTCAGGTTTCTTCTATATCTTTTCCTAATGCAAATATATATATATATATATATATATATATATATATATGCGACGGGCTTCTTTTAGTTTCCGTCTACCAAACCTACTGTTGAGCTTTTGGTCGTCTCGAAGCTATAGTAGAAGACACTTGCCCAGGGTGCTACGCAGTGAGACTGAACCCGAACCATGTGGTCAGGAAGCAAACTTTTTACCACTCAGCCACATCAGCGCCTACACACACACACACACACACACACACACACACACACACACACACACACACACACACACTCAAATACACAAACACACATACATACTTGCGTATATATATGTATATATGTACCACAATCTCCAGTCCCTGTGTCTCACATACTTTCTGTAAATGTTTACCTTTATTTCTTCCTATGGACGTGTGTGTGTTTGTATGTGTGGTGTATATATATATATATATATTCAAGGCTTGAATATGGTACTTATGCGAAGGCACCCGAATATCACATCCCAAAAGGATGGGTGATTAAAATCAAACAATAAGCAACACGGATTTCAAAAGTGATTGCAGTACGCACGTTTCATGCTACTTCAATTTATTCAAGTAATGTGAGCATTACCTTAAATGCAATATGAAGAGCAATCTTCAGCTGCACGAAAAAATGTAGAAAAAAAGACATATTACAAATGTGGCAACATATTAAAACCAAGTGGGAGAGAGCAGAGGAAGAATATATAAGTCCATCTTGACATAGCAGGGTCTATCAGGCTAGTAATTGATTCTAGACAAAAGTTTTAACTGTCTTAGAATTCTATTGTTTCTTATCTAGTGGTGATAGCAAAGGGACAATTACTTCTAAAGAGAGGGAAGGTGTAAGCAGTATGCATGGACAAGGCTATAAAAGTATTAGAATCTAGAGGTTTCACTGGTCATAGTAGTATCAGGTCATTTTATTACTATCAAAATGTTGAGGAATTAATGTTGAGGAATTATAGCCCTAGATATATAGGTCAAATAGGTTTTTTACTTTTAGTCTGAATAGAGTAACAGTATAGTGGTACAGACAACAACAGAATTCTAACTAATGTTTACACAATAAGAGGTATGTTAATAAAATAAAATGAGATGTAGTTAGTTATCTTCCACAAAAATCATGAAATAATGTCAATATTGAATTCAGGGGCTCTGGATAGGGTGTAAAATTTAAGGGTATTAAGTATATTAAGTATATAGTGATCATGAACACTATTTTGAATTATCTTTAAAAAAACTTATTAGTTGACGATAAGATAATGATACTATTTAGGAGACACATAGGTAAGCCTTATTTATATAATGTGAATAAAAGATAAAAATTATTATCGGATTTATATTAGTTTATAATAATGTGTATACTGATGTTTAAGGGACTGAGAAAAGAAAGGATGTATATATATATATATATATATATATAGGGATTGACAGTAACCTATATATTTATGATTATAAATGTTTTTTACCGAAGAAGGTTTTTTCATACTGAGCTACCCGGCAAAATTGTTAATTATTAATTTTATTACTAATTGACGATTCCCTGCCCTGCATATCTATATATATATATATATATATATACATATATATATATATATATATATCATCTTCATCATCATTATCCTAACATCGTATCACTCACATTTTCTGTGTATTCATCTGCTCGCTCTCACTCCTTGCTCCCCTCTCTCTCTCTCTCTCTCTCTCTCTCTCTCTCTCTCTCTCTCTCTCTCTCTCTCTCTCTCTCTCTCTCTCTCATCTATTTGGGCGGCTTTTCTATCAATCAATCTATCCCCTTCAGATCTTTAATCAACCACATTTGAGGAAATCATTAAACCCTACAGTCTATGCTGCTCCAATCCTATCCCGCTTGATCAGTGATCAAATATGGAACATTAGCATTTACATTCCATCTTAAAACGTTATTGCTTCTTTAGCTTTCTGACATTTGAGATAAAAACAAGATAAATAAATCAACAAATAAATAAATATGTGAGTGTGCGTGTGTGAAGGAAGGAAGGAAGGAAGGAATGAAAGAAGGAAGGAAGGAATGAAAGAAGGAAGGAAGGAAAGATGGAGGAGTGGTGTTAAAAAACAGACAGCGGGGAGCGACATAATTTAGTATTCTCTGCACATAATCCTTATCTCCAGGATGAAGGGAGGAAAACCTTTTCTAGTTAAAGACTGGTGTATTGGAAGAAGAAAAAGAGCAACAGAAAGAGATGAGAGAGAGTGTAAAGGATGGTGATGAAGGTGATGGCGAAAGAGCATCGTATTGAAAATGCTTGTAGGTGGACAGCTAATTGGAAGGTTCTTGCAAGATGGATGGATTGAGTGAATTTACGATATTGTATGCTGTACTGGAGGACTAGAAATCGAATTTATAAGCAAATAACCGTTGCCATATATGCTTATGTGCAAGAGTCTGTATGACTATGTATGTATGTAATATATTTAAAATATATAGTATATATAAGATATATGTAAGCATATACATATATAAATATATGAAGAGAGAGAAAAGGAGAGAGAGAGAGTTGATTATATTGCTGTCAGTATTTGACTGGTAATTATCGACACCATAAATGTTAAATTTAACTCTGGCGGATGTATAATTCACGAAGAAAAGTGTCTTAAACAGCCCATGGAACTTCTGCAGCGTTCTACCAATTATGTCATTCTAAGAACCTAAAAGAGAGTACCTCTTTCTATGGAACTCCATTCAGGCATCTTTCGCAAACCGGCTGAACACGTTACCGATAGCATCAAAGAAGTCCTGTAAAACCATTAACCTGGTTAAGCAAATGCCAGTATTCAAAAAGGAAATCTGTGATCAATTTAATCTTCTCTTTCTTCCTCTCCAGTTACTCTGCTTTGATGTCACTTCTACATTTTCTTTCTCTTCCCCAAGTATTTTCATTCATTCTTTCCCCTCTGCTCTGCCATATTACTTTCCTTCCTGTTTCACTGGAAATTAATTTGTACCGATATATTCCTGTACCGATGTAAAGAGAATAGGACTCGTACTCAGATTCTAGTGGAAGCCATTTCTCCCAAAACCTTTGCCCTACGAGTATTACCTCGTAGGGCAAAGGTAGGGCAAAATTGGCTTCAAATGTTTTAGCCAAGGCCAGCAATTTCGGGGGAGATGCAAGACAAAGCCGACTACTAAGCATTTTGTCTAGTGTGCTAACGATTCTCGTCGCCTCAGCATTGGTTTCAAATTTTGGCACAAGATTAACAATTCCGGGGTGGGGGAACTAAGATGATTTTATCGAACCCGGTGTTCAACTGGTATTTATTGTATCGATCTCAGAAAAGCTAAAAGGCAACGTTATCCACGATGGAATTTGAACACATAACGTAATTACGACGAAATGCCGCTAAGCATTTTGTCCGGCGTGCAAACGATTCTGCTAGCCCACCGCCTCCTTGCTGCCTTAATATCAAAATTAATATTGCCTCGTAGGATTTAAGGCAGCCATCTGGCAGAATCGTTAGCACGCCGGTCGAAATGCTTGTGGGTATTTCGTCTGTTATCCTCTCTGAGTTCAAATTCTGCCGTAGCTGATTTTACTTTCATCCTTTTTGGAGTCGATAGAATAAGTACCAGATGAACACTGGAAAAGATTTAATCGACTTAGCCCCTCCCCAAAACATGCTGACCTGGTGCCAAAATTTGAAATCAATATTACCTCCTAGAAAGGCAGTGGCCTTGCAGAATCGTTAGCGCGCTGGGAAAAATACTTACCGGCATTTCGCTTGTCTTTACGTTCTGAGTTCAAATTCCTATGCGGTAATATTAATTTCGATATTAAGGCGACGATAATCGTTAGCAAATAGGCGCCAAAATGCTTAACTGTCGACTTTCATCCTTTTGGAATCGATAAAATATGTACCAGTTGAGCACTGGAGTTGCCGTAATCGACTTTCCCCCTCCTTCCAACTTGCTGGCCTTGTGCCAAAATTTGAAACCAATATTAATTACGATATTTTTGACAAACATTATCAAGTGATAAAATTGTCTGTCCTAAGTTTCCGGTGATAATTTGATAAGTAACTGGTGGGGTAAGTTCAGTGGTTCTCTCGAAAGAATTTGTTGCTTTTTACCTAATTAGAAATGAATATTGTCTGACTGACGATTCGTGTTAAATTAATATATTGTAACGAACAGTTAATGTGTCAGATTATGCACAAATTAACTAAAGATAAAAGAGAAAGTAAGCATTTTCGTAATAGCGTCATAAATGAGGATGGTAGCTGGGGAGGAAACACGTGGAGACATGGCCTGCCTACATAGTTTATTTAGAAATTATTGACAAATTTGATATTCTCTACACGACCTTCATGATTTGTGCTGTAGGAATCTGTAAAATGTGAGTAAAAATTTGCAGTGAATATTCGAATTTAACAAAAGAAATATTCCTTTCAGCATGCACCATTGTTAAAAAATATATATACATGTATATTATTGCGGCCTGCAGTTTGATCGTTAGCTTCTAGTTGTAAGCGTTTAACTACTTAACAGCGTACAATCAGAGTTTAACTAGATAATGAGAGCTGCTAAAATATTCAGTAATATTAAGGGTTAAACTGAACATCTTATAATGACTAGGAGGGTTTTTCTTCTGACTACGGTCTACGTAGAGTTCGATGCTGGATGTACAATGTAAACCGTTTATTAAAGGATTTGTGTAGTACCGTTCCATCATTATGTCTTTCAAAACTAATGATAACTTGGAGTCACTGTTCTCTATGTGAATTCTGTGGCCACCCTCGTCAAACCTTAAAACACCAGTAACACTTCAAAGAATCGCTCGGGGTTATCAGCCGTTGATTCTTGCATGACAAAACTTGTATGACATCAGTAATTATATCGACCTCAGTATCAATCTCCTACATTATATTTTTCTACCTGGACAGAATAGTTGACCTCGACAAGAGTTCGAGTCGGAACGTAATGGACTGAAACCAAAAAGTGCAATGCAATTTTGTGATACTCTAACTATTCAGACACCCATCTTATGTATCTTTTATCTGTTTCAGTCATTTGACTGCGGCCATGCTGGGGCACCCCCTTGAATTTTTAGTCAAATGAATCGACTCCAGTACTTATTTTAAAGCCTGGTACTTATTCTTTCGACCTTTTTCGCCGAAACCCTAGGTTACGGGACCGCAAACACACTAACACCAGTTGTCAAGCGGGGGTGGGGACAAACGCAGGCACAAACACACACATTGATATATATATATATATATATATATATATATATATATATATATATATATATATATATGCATGCATGCATACATACATACATACACATGACGGGTTTCTTTCAGTTTCCGTCAACCAAGTCCAATCACAAGGCTTTGGTCGGACCGAGGCTACAGTAGATGACACTTGCCCAAGGTGCTACACAGTAGAACAGAACAGGGAATTATGTGGTTGGGAAGTAAACTTCTAACCACACAACCTGATTCTCTATATTAATGCTACAGTAATTAGAATTACAGTATTAGAACAGTAATTGTTGATGCCATGTTGTTTCTTTCATTTGTGTTAATTCTTTTTAATGTACAGCAAACGACTAAATTACAACGATGAAATCCTTTGCTGTTAATACTTTGATTTTCTAAAGGAATAGCTTGAAAAAGAACTCTGAGAGAAAATTTGTAAGATGGATCTTCCTTGGCTTCACCCGTAAAGGTTGGGTTGGGGCTCTTCACCTACCTAGTCAAAAATTCACAGGCCCTAGGCCAGTGTACCAGTTGAACCATACCCACCCATCTCACATAGACGTCAAGCGTAAAAGCTGCATAAAATACATTTGCAGATTTTGGTTATCCCAGAACACATTTGTTTGTATGTAGATTCTATTCCTCAAAAATTCAAGTTATATATATATATATATAAACCTTTATTCTTTTATTTGTTGCTGTCATTTGAATGTGACCATGCTGGAGCACCGCTTTTAGTCGAAGAAATCTACCCCAGGAATTATACTTTGTAAGCCTAGTACTTATTCTATCGGTCACCTTTGCCAAACCGTTAAGGTACGGGGACGTAAACACACCAACATCGGTTGTCAAGTGATGGTAGGGGATACAGACAGACAGACAGACACACACACACACACACACACACACACACGCACACACACACACACATATATATATATATATATATATATACGACGGGCCTCTTTCAGTTTCCGTCTACCAAATCCACTCACAAGGTTTTGCTCGGCCTGAGGCTGCAATAGAAGACACTTGCCGAAGCTGTCACACAGTGGGACTGAACCTGGAAACATGTAGTTGGGAAGCAAGCTTCTTACCACACGGCTATGCCTGTGTCTATATGTATAAATATTCATTTCGATGTAACTTTTGCCTGTTCCAGCCACATGCTGTAGTTACATAGGATCATTGCCGTTAGTGTGATTTCAAATTTTATTCTTTACAACCTCGCTCTGTATCTGGATTTGGTAAATGGACTTGGGTATCGCTACGCTCCTTAACGTTTCATGCCGTAACTTGGGTTGGTCTGATATCTCATATATATATATATATATATAAAGAAACTATCAATATATATATATATATATATATATATATATATATATATATATAAAGAAACTATCATATATATATATATATATATATATATATATATATATATATATATATATATATATATATAAAGAAACTATCAATATATATATATATATATATATATATATAAAGAAACTATCAATATATATATATATATATATATATATATATAAAGAAACTATCAATATATATATATATATATATATATATATATATATATATATATATAAAGAAACTATCAATATATATATATATATATATATATATATATATAAAGAAACTATCAATATATATATATATATATATATATATATATATATATAAAGAAACTATCTAAGTATTTTTCGTATTCACCAACATCTCCTTTGTTATTCTCTAAGATTTTCCAGCAACGTAGCGAAAAGCTGTGGGCTCCTGAATCCTAAGTTGTTACAATTCTGAATCTTTATCCTGAATGGAAAGAATGAAATGGACCCTTATTTTACATAGACGAAAATAACTTAGCTAGTAAAAGCACATATCTCATTCATGAATAGATTTCATAATTAAAGTTGCACACCGGCAAGTTTTCATGATGTTTGTGCTATCGGCCAATACCTCTTGTATTTAATAGTCATGTCAGCGCCAAATATATATCAACACAGTAATAACATTACATCAGCATCTATTTAAACTTACACAAGTATTCGCGTCGAAAACACGGACGCTGTTGGCACACTATTATTGACCTTGTTAAACTGTCCGCACGTAAATATAAGCAGCCCACTTGTGGGAAATATTGATGCCGACATCTAATATTCTGTCTAGCTAGGATTAATTAAATTACTAAAATTAACTACCGAGATGTCTAATTTATTTCTGTTATAGCCATCCAATAAATAAACAATTAGCAGTCTGTCAGGGCGATTACTCTAGCATGCTGCCTGCCGAACAGGCTGTCGTCTATCGCCATGGCATACTCTCAGTTTATCTTTCATTATTTATTTAGCTTTCTTTTTTTCTTCGTTCTCTCTCTCTCCCTTTCTCCCTCTCTC
>NC_142936.1:75311739-75339239 GCF_046866305.1 Octopus bimaculoides | reverse complement strand
ATATAGAACAGAGCATGTCCACAGGGCCTGAAGATTGCTTTCAAACACAAGACATGTTAAAAAATCTGCCTAGGCACGTGTCTTCACAGCAAGAAACTATTAGTAGCTCGTATCTTTATAGTGTGTACATTAAATGATATTTATCTCTCACCAGATGGAATACATTTTTTGTTGATCTTTTTTTAACGAACAGTAAACTATAAATATATAGATAGATATAGAGATTAATATAGACAGATACATACAATACACATGGTTCCGGGGTCAGTCCCACTGCGTGGCACCTTGAGCAGGTGTCTTCAACTATAGCTTTGGGCCGACCAAAGCCTTGTGGATTTGGTAGACGGAAACTCAAAGGAGCCCGTTGTATAAATGTGTATGTGTGTGTGCTTGTCTCCTCACCATCGCTTGACAGCCGATGTTGGTGTGCTTTTGTCCCTGTTACTTAGTGGTTCGGCAAAAGAGAACAATAGAATATATACTTGGCTCACAAAGAAAAAGTCTTTGGGGCAAAATTGTTCGACCAAAGGCAGTGCTCCAGCATGGCCGCTGTCAAATGACTGCAACAAGTAAAAGAATACACACACATCAGATGGCACCAACCATTCATTCTTTTTTTTTTTTCTCCTACCTACAAGTGGGTAGACATGGTCCGAACGGATTTGACCATAGATCCGCTTGATTTGAGCTAAGCACAGACTCAGCAGCTCTGTCCACACATACTGACGAGTCTCTTTTTGATGTATGTATGTACGTGTCTATGCGCATGTGCCTGTGTGAATTTTTTATTTTGTGATTGGGTTGTGTACGTGCATATATGTGTGTTTGTATCTGTATATCCATCAACCTTTCTCTCTAACATTGCATCTTTTGTCTGTCACACTCTGCTATATCGTCTTCCTCCGCCTCTCTCTCTCTCTCTCTTTGTCTCCCTCTCTTTCTTTTCTAAAGCACACACATGTAAACATGCCTATCTGTCTATCCATTTGACATTTTGTTTTTCTATCTACTTATTTAGCTATCTTTCTGTCTATGTATATCTATGTATATGTCTCTCTGTCTATGTATCTGTCTTCTATCACCATCTGTCAGTCTATATACCTATATTTGTCTATCAGTCTATATAACTGTTTATCTATACGTCTATTTCTCTCTCACTCTTTGTCTATCTATCTAGCTATCTGTCCGACTCTCTGTATCTCTCGCTTGCTCTTTTTCACTTGTATAACTCGCATTTTCATATAAGCATGACGTTACCAAGTAAAACCGATATAATTAATTCCTGGTGTTTATTATATAAACAGAAATTTAATACCACTAGAATTACTTTCTGTACAAACTCGAGTGAAACGAATTTTAAAAACAAATTGAAATTTCATAACTTCCATATACAAATATATATATATGTGTGTGTGTGTGTGTGTGTGTGTATGTATGTATGTGTGTGTGTGTGTGTGTGTGTGTGTGTGTGTGTGTGTATGTATATATATCTGTAATATATATATATATATATATATATATATATATATATATATATAAATAAAGGTGATACAAATAAATAATTCATAATTTTCTCGTTTGTTTTATTCGTCTTTTTCCCTGCAAAAAAATGAGCTAAAGTGATTTAGTTTTACTTGAGAAATTCTTCATTTTGAAAAAAAAATATATATATATATATATATATATATATATATATGAAGAGATATGTATGTGTGTAATAATATCAGGAGAAAAGATAAAATGAAACAAATTTAAGTTATTTTAAACTATTTTATTTCTTAAAAAAGATCTTTTTCCCCATTATTTTAATTACTGTTTTTTTAGAAACAAGACGTAAGTGCGCTTCATCCTCCTTGTCAGCATCATCATTGCCACTCTCACCACACCACTACCTTCATTACCATCATCATCATCATCATGTTCATCATCAACAGTAACTCTTCGACTACCACCATTTTCATACCATCGTCGTTATATTCAACAATAGCAGTAGCAGCAACGCTATTCACGCCATCGTTGTGGTCGTCATCATCATCAACAACATCGACGTCGTCGTCATCGCTGTTTCATCGACTTCGCTATTGTTATCATCATCGTCATCATCATCACCATCATCTCAATCACCATCACTTTTGTTGTCAGCCTCATCATCACCATTTTTCTCATCGCTTTTCTCCTCACAACATAACAACGAAGCACGAGACCCTACACCGTCACCTGATCTGCTAGAGTCAGCAGCTGTATTTCCTTTTAAATCACTCCTTGCTGTCAAATATAAAGATCGATACAATTCAGACAGTATACTCCCTGATATATAAAATGACGAAATGGTCGCGGTTGGAACGCTTTTTGATCATAGAGCCACTCATTTCAGTGCTCTGACGCCGTAATAATGATTTTTAATTTACACAGAAGACCACACATTTCGGAGAGAGCGTTCAGACAATAAAACCTACCCCTGTTAAACGGCTATTAAACTGGGTCCTTCTTTCTTGTTTCCATGGTTGGGTGATGAAGGAGTTAGTGTGTCTGTGACGTGAATACGCCTTTTTGACCCTTGACCCTTGGTATGAGTTTGTAGCTTAATGAACTGGTTCATGGTGGTATATGTGTCGTGAGGCGATCTTTGATTTTAAGCTCTTATTATCAGCGGGACTGATAATGAAACCGAAACAATCTGGGACATATAAAAGTAAACTTGGATATTCCGAATAAGCGAAACGAATATGTAAATGCTCATAAGGCCGTTGATTAGATATCATTCAATAGAAATATAATGATTAAGCATTCTCTTCGGTTTATAAATCTTTTCAACAAATTTATTTATATAGCTTCTTAAGCATGTTTCTAATGACTATGGCAAAATTTGTTAGAGTGAACGGTTCTACTCTAAGTATGCACTTGGAGAGAGAGAGAGAGAGAGAGAGAGAGAGAGAGAGAGAGAGAGAGAGAGAGCTCGTACCTTTAGTGGTCAGAATAATCTTGAATTTGTGGAGTTCCGTGATTGGCTCTCATTGGAGTTTTTCCTGTATCAGGAAGACTGTATCATTTATGTTATCACATACTTTGCATATGCATACTATGTATACTTTTATCGCATTTTCACTCTGTTTTCCATTTCTTTCTCCCCATCTTTTATGTAAATCCCCACATCACAACGACAGACAACAATTTTTCCCCAGACAAATTTCTGTCTGTCCGAATTATTATTATTGCTATTATTCCGTCAAGGTTTGCTTTGCCTTTCGTCCGTTCAGGGTCAATAAAATAAAGTACCAGTTGAGCACTGGGGTTGATATAACCGTCTAACTCTCTTCCCACCAAAATTGTCTGCCTTTTGTCAAAATGTGAAACCATTATTTTATTTGTAGGCCTTTCGAATTTACTTTAACAACTTCATCGTTAAAGTTAATAGAAAGGCGTTGCTGTTAAACAGCTTACATATTCTAATTAATACAAATATAAATAAAATACAAACGGGTTATTAAGCTTATTATTTAATAAGTGACCTTTAAGCATTTGTATATTTGTTCCGCTTACTCGAGATACCTAAGTTTATTTTCGTATTCTCCTGGGTTGTTTTGGTTTCATTATATGCTACAAAACGTCACAAAACTTGAAACCCTAAAAATTATTCTCAACAAATTAGATTACCCATGAAACCATTCAAGCAATATCAGTAGATTTAATCACCATAAACTATGAACCCAATGATTAGTTCAGCCTTGTGAGAATGAAGGACAATTCAGAATATCGAGACTCTCCAAGATATAAAAGATTCACAAAGGAGCGTATTAAACATACACTCCCATCATAGGTGCATAATGCACTATAATCTCGACATCCGGGCAGTACCATTCCATCCAGCTGTCAACAGCATTAAAAACATCAAGAGCTTTGTCGAGCAAAAACAAAAACACTTCAGCAACATGTTTAAATTTAAAAACTTAAGTTTTGCTTCTACTCATCAAGATAGATTGTGCAAGTATTATTCAGGGATATTGCACAGTAAATTTGTGTACCTGGTGTTATGAGGGTTAAAAGTAAATTGATAGTTCTTGTAAGAAATATTTTCGACACAAGCTGTTTGATTATTTTGTCAGCTAGATTTTTGATGGTGCATGGTAGTTTTGTTTAAATGTCAGTGGAAAATGTCTGTGTATATCTTGGTTAATAATGCATATTTTGAAAATGTCATTGTGTTTAATTATTATCGTCCTTGAATATTGTTTTGAAAGTGACCGAAAAAATAATTTAGAGAGTTCATTGGCATATCCGTTATAGCAGCGTTTCTCAACAATTTATGTCGCATGCTCCGAACATTTTAGACTATGGGTCTCTCACTCTTAGCTGTTGGGTAGCCGTTGATTCCACTGAGTGCATTCACTTTTTATAGGTTTTATCTTTCGTCCTGTAGGGTGTCTAACGAAAACGATCCTCATTATTAAACCGACTTGTTAGGGTTTCAGAAAAATCGCCGACTGCAGGATCATATGTCTAACTGTACTAAGTTGCGCGTCGATAACACGCAATAGTGGTTTGAGACGGAAGGTTATAGATCTTTTTTACTTTTATCGAAGAACGATGTGCTGAAAAAAGTTATTTTTATATTCCTCGGTAGGCAACCAGGGTTGCGAAGTAGGCAAGAAAGACTAGAAGAGTTACGGAATGGAGTAACTTATGAATATATATATATATATATATATATATATATATATATATATATATATATATATATATATTCAAAAGTTTCTGTATTTAAAATTTTATTGCAAACTTTTATATACTTCTTACCAATCTGAAGTTACCCCATACCCAACCAAAATATTGCCTCACTTCACCTTGAGAAATATTGCAATATAGCGACGGATGAATACTTTTCGGTATTTCTTCTGGTTCTCAACGCTCTCAGTTCAAATTCAGCCGAAGTCACCTTTAACTTTCATCGTTCCGGTGTGGATAAATGAAATAAGTTATACAAGAGTCGCTTTTTCTCTCTCTCTCCCCACTCTCTCGCTATGTCCCTCACACCCTCTCTCAGTTAACTCCGTTGTATTGTGACAGGAATAGTTCTGGAAGATGACTAGCACCAATCCTTTCTCCACATATGGAGACGGGCTGAGCGAGAGGCTAGCAACATGTCATAGAAAAGCTGATATACTACTACAACCGCAATGTTATTGCCAGCTCGAATATGCTTGTGGTAAGTCTGAATCCGTAATTTGTCGACAGCGAGAAATTTTCTCCATGAGAAAGCACAGTGAATAGCTTGCATACGGGTTCGAACGTGCCACAAGCATATTTGAACTGGCAATAACATTGCATTTATACATGTTACTGCTTATCACTCCCAGCCGTTCAAACGAATTCCAGTATGTACTACAGCACAGACCGTCAATAAAAGAAGACAAAAAAATTATGATTATGCTTTCTCTGCAGATTTGTTTGTTCATGTTAGCAGAGATGGAAGTTAAGCACCCAGTTAAAAAAAAAAAAACATTTTAAATTCCAATCAGTTTTATTGCCATGGAAAACGAGTACAATTATCATAGGAGATATGAATAAAATCAAAGACAATCCGCGCTATTTATTGGTTAATAATCTTACTAAGATAACAAACGTTAAAATAATAAAAAAAATTCAACTCTTCAAGTATGACGGGTTCAAATTTCAGTAAATGCTATTTTTTAGATTAATAAGTTTATAGATTTTTTTTGTTATTTTGATCTTTGATATAAGAGATTATATCAAAGTGGGTAGAGAAATA
Source organism: Octopus bimaculoides (assembly GCF_046866305.1). Classification (NCBI taxonomy): domain Eukaryota; kingdom Metazoa; phylum Mollusca; class Cephalopoda; order Octopoda; family Octopodidae; genus Octopus; species Octopus bimaculoides. The sequence continues at coordinate 75,333,472 of NC_142936.1, read as the reverse complement.
AAACCATAAAATGTTATAAACCTAATGTTAAGAGAAGATTGCTTTTGACAGTATAACAATCTCTTTTGAGGCGTTTGAACTTTCCTTACTGTAAATGTATGAAAAACATGGGTTATTTAGTTTATCAGTTTTGGACTTTGTTATAGTAGCGTTCTATATCATTTTATGTGTGTGTTCGTGTTTTGGCATGCCTCTCTCTACATATTCTAATCAATATTGCACTCTCTGTAATAGTTACAATGCAGATTGCATTTATCAAGAGCAGTAATTGCTTTGCATGATTTCTAGGTTGCTTTGGTTAGCTCACGAACTCACAACAACATGAGAAAGATATCCAAGCTAAGTTGTTTTTGTTTGCTTTTTAAGTTGCACCTATTAATTATATTATTTTATCGGCTAGAATTAGGAATGACATTATCTTAAGTATCAAGCTAGCGTGCTGCTGTAATGTTGTCAGACCCTTTCTCCGTCTCACAATAAGCTTCCACTTTAAGTATTCGACTTTGAACTTTTGAACTTTTATTATCGAAATTCTATATTTATATCTGACTTTATTAAATATAATTTGGTATTGTTTATATTGTTTTGTTCTGTTATATTTTTATAACATAGAATCTATTTCAAATTTTATACTATGTTTACATTAGTCTTTGCTTAAATATACCCGTGACTTACTGGCAATCTTAAGCATTCGAAGAAAACTATGAGATGTACACACACACACACACACACACACATTATATAAGTACGTATACACACACACATATGCATATATATATATATATATACACATACATATATATATATTTCCATATAGACATACACATCTACATCTAGTTTTCTGCCTATCTATCTATCTATCTATCTATCTATACATACATACATACATACACATATAAGTACGTACACGTACACACACACACACACACACATACACACACACACACACACACATATATATATATACATATATAAATTAAATAAAATGAGCTAAGCGAAATAATTTAAGTGGCACGTCCTTAACCACATACTAACGACTGGCTTTTTCTTCAATTATTATCGATACTCAACAACGTTTAAGTCAGGCCCACCTTGGCGAATTGCTTTCATACCAGGTATGATGTTGTTGCTTCTGCACACACAAACATCCTCGATTCATCCAGAAAAGGATCCTTCTTCTTATTGGTATAAATTCGTACAACAGACATGCTCCAGTCTCTAGCCTACATAGAGCGCCTTCTCCACTCTCCGTCTTTTCTACCGGAACTACAAAGGTCTCTGCCCCTCAGAGTTACTGTGCTCATATCATTTCCATTCAGGAATTCTCTTCCAAATCGTCTCTTCTCATCTAAGCACCCTAGCTGTGTACACCCTCCAGGTCCCGCACTGACCAATACACTAACTCATTCCTTCCTACTACGTCAAACCTCTGGAATTATCCACCGTTCTCATATCTTTCGCACAGACGTTGACTTATTACAAATGTTCAAGAGGAACATTGATGACATCGCCTTCACAACTCTGGCAGGGCTCACGTTCTGGTAGGGCCCACGTAATGGCAGGGCTCGCGTTCATTATGAGTGTTTCTCCTTCCTCAGATCCAGCAAGCAAAAAAAACAAAATATATACTTATTTTTCTCCAAAACCGAACTCATTTCTACGTTTTATTTTTTCTTAACTGGCGTGGCTGTGTAGTTAAAAAGCTCGCTTTTGAACCACATAGATTGAGGTTCGGTCCCTCTGAGTGGCACTTTGATCAAGTGTCTTCTGCTACAGCCCCATACCGACCAATGATTAGCAGGGGGTGGAATATTTGGCAGATAGAAACTACGTGGAATCACATCGTGTGTGTGTGTGTGTGTGTGTGTGTGTGTGTGTGTGTGTGTGTGTGTGTGTGTGTGTGTGTGATTGTATTTGTGCTTGCTCCTTCCGCCGTTTGACAACCGGTGTTCGTTTGTTTACGTCCTTGTAACGTAGCGAGTACGGCAAAAGAGACCGAGAGTATAAATACCACACTTATAAACGAAAATAAGTCACGGTCAATTTGCTTGACTAAAATCGCTCAAAGGGATGCCCCAGCATGGGCTGTAATTCAATATCTGAAACAGGTGAAAGATGAAAGAAATAATTATTGTGATTTTCCTACAATTCTCTAGTTGTGGGAAAAGGAAAGTGTAGGACTCAAGTTTCCCATCATGTTAAAGTTAGGCTTATAAGGAATAATATAGTCCATTCATTTCTGGTGTTATGCATGCTACCTTGCTTTAATATTTCTGTCTTGCCGCATAATTCAATAGGTTACTTTCCATCGTTATTTCGACTTCTTATAAGTTTGTCGTTATTGTTCTATTAGATAGAATAATCTGCTGCTAAGTTAATAAGCATGGCACCGAAATAAATTACAACTTCCAAGGAAATTCACGTTATTGCACTAAATCTATTATTATAGACAGCACGCGTAAATAGATTTAGTGCACTCACATCAGAACTGTTTACCAAAATCTCGTTAAGAATTCAAGGGTTAGTACATTTCTAATTGATTTACTGTCACCATCTAAAGTGGTTGTATTCGTCTACCTTTGTAGAGATCAGTACCGAAATTCATTCAATTATCTTTGAAATCATCCAAAGAATGTAACAACAATTTCATAGAGATTTGGATTTCAGTTTCTCTATTTTTAACCGCAACTCAAGGTTATTGTTTTAAACCTCAGGTATAAATTTTCACAATTTTTATTGAATATTCAAAGAAAACATACAATATTCAGTTAGAAATGATTTGTTATGAAGCGCTTGTATATTATATAAATGGACACAGTCATAGTCATATGGTTATGAAGTTTGCTTTGCGTCTACATGGTCGTGGATTCGATCTCATTACTTTGCATCTTGGGCAAGCCTGTTCTTCAATAGTATATATGTACTTGTGTTTTTGTTTACACTGGTTTAAACAAGACTGGTGTTGTTATTCTTTATGTCCCGTAAACTAGCAGGTTTACAAAGAACGGTAAAATAAGTAGCACTGTAAAATAATTGGCACGCTAAAATAAGTCGTATTTGCTTTCATTGTAATCGTCGACATCGCTGTCATCGTCAACATCGTCATCTTCGTCGTCTTCATCAACATCGTCGTCATCGTTGTTTAGTCTCTCGTCTACCTTGATCTATTTGCCTCATAATCAACGGCGTTCTAGTCGTGAATACACCATCCAATGTTTCAGATAGTATCTTTTAGTACTTACGTTAACCAATGTTTCCTCTACTGTTTAACACGCTTTGTGCGGTTTGAAGCAAAAATTTAACTGTTATTTCTAGAAGACCGAGTGACCTCTTAGAGCAGAGATGTGGGATCCTTTTCAGGACCAAACACAAATTGCAAGTCTAAAATAACCTTATTGTGAGCCCTGCATCTGTACCAAGAAGAGAACGAATTTCTAATTTTACAAAGCCATATTAATTTACTATTTCGGCCTTAATGGTTAAAGCATATTTCCAAAAGGATTTTTAGGGTTTTCGTCATTGTTTGGCAGTTTCAAATCTGAAAGCTGGCGGAATTGCGACTATTGCGAAGTCTTCTAAGTTGACATAGAATCCTCTTGCTGTATTCTAAGGTCACGTGGTCAGGATCACCCTAGCTATAATATGAATACTCACAATATGAAGCAAACACATATTCTAGAGTAGTTCCTCTTCCTGTTATATGATGTTAGTATCAGGCAACAAATTTGCGGAATCGATTATTACAGCCTCGGATAGATTTTGTGGTAATTGTATGCATGCTTGCTTGCTTGCTTGCTTGTTTGTTCGTACAACAAGCAGCTGTATTAGTATGACGTTCGGGAAGGTGAGAAAGTCTTTTACGTTTCTAGCCTACGTTCTTCCACAGAAAGGAACACGATGAAATAAACAGAGAAGTTTTTAAAAATTGTGGATTTAGCGGTCAATCATGGCGACGGGGTGGAAATATATATATATATATATATATATATATATATATATATATATATATACAGGTTTTTAAATATGACTTTTTCCTAATGAGTTCGTTTGTTATTATTATTTTGCCCTGCCCCTACATTGTTACTCCCAAAAATAGTCGTTGAGTTTTTATTTTCTTTCTCCCATTTAGGAGTAAATATCACTTCATTAAAAATTAGTTTTCGAATGTCATTCAGTACATCGGTATTTACCTGATTTATACGTTCGTGTGTGTGTGTGTACATGTGTGAGTGTATATTCGTCTGTATTAGTATTAATGTATCTAAGTAGCAAGTTAGCTCACCCTCTCTTTTTGTGGGTGTCTTCTCTGAGCTCAATTCTGTTTCGTTTTCAATATTAACACCCCCCCCTCTCTCTCTCTCTCTATCTGTCTATTTATCTATCTATCTATCTTTATCATACACACAAAGTCTCATAAGTTCACTCTCTCTCTCCCTCTCCCCCTCTCTTTCATACACAAAGACAGACACTGTCTCTCTTACTGTCTCCTGTCCCTCTCTCTCTCCCCCCTCTCTTTCTCTTTCTCTTCAGTAACAACATATTTACAACCTGATCTTCCAAAGTGCCAGCAGGTTATTTAACAATCGCCATGATCTTTGGGTCGATTTATGATAGCATCTAAAATGTTGTATTCAGTTATCATGCGTGATCGATCTTCTATCTGTTATTTACGTAAAGAACTGTCTTATCTATCAGAACCTTGCCAATTAAGACGCCAATGGCTGCGGAGCCATAGATTGCACCTTCACTTTCTATTATATAAGTGCCTTGCTGCTATCTGTAATATTTTTCCTTTCCTTTTTATATTTTATTTTTCCTAAACCGAGATTATTCCCTGATTTTCGTTAAATGAATAACAAATCAATTCACACTCCTATCAATACAATCATTGTGGTGACGTTGCAGTTAACCGCGATAAAATTCGATCATTATTACTACCACTTCAATAAAAAGCCTTTCCTCTGAGTGCTGGTCCGTCAAAACTAATGGTTTTACGACGCTCTCGACGATGAGTATTCAGTTGTTTGATCAAGAGAGCTTCCTGCTCGTTAAACGAACACATAAGTAACTAAGTGTTCCACTGACACATATACTCTTAATGTTAATTCTCAGTGGAGGAATAGTGTAATTCAATGTGTGGCAAAGCTAGCTGGACCTTTGAATTACCGGTACACTCTACCCAAAATGCTTTTGTACAACTTCTATTTGTCAAGTTTCCCCTCACAAGGCTTGAGCCGACTCGAACTATGGAAAAAAAAACAGGAAAAAAAACAACACTCGTTTATGTCAGACAGTGGGATCGAACCCGAGATTTCGTGTTGGTGAAGTGAACTTCTTAACCACTTAGCGCTTCCTCTTTCTGTAATATCCAATTTAATTCCCAATGGGAAAGTCCTAGCTATGCAGGTTGTTGCTGCGAAGGAAAACGTGTTAGTAACTGCCATATTACATCATTAGCGCTCTGCTCTGACTTTAATGGAGTCCAACCAACTGTAAATATGTACTAGTGAAAGAAGAGAAGCCATGCAAACAAAATAGTATTGATAAGTGTTAAAACTCTTCCGTAACACTATTTCTACTGGAATACATCATCTTTGTTTCAATTAATTTTTAAAATACGAGTAAAGAAAAATTTGAAATATCTCTGTCATTGTTAAGCTGAGAACATAAATTAACATGAAATTTTGGCGGAAGGTTTTAATTGAGTTCACTTTAGAACAAAGTGTTTGCATCATAGAACCAGGGGGCGGTCTCAGGTAACGAGAGAGTTAAACTGTTTACAGTAGTGAGTTCAAAAGATACCATCAGATTCAAGAGAGGAAACGACTCGGTAACAGTTCATTATCAAAAGACACGTCTGAAAAGGGTGTCCCAATGAAAATTGATGCAGATATGAAGTTAATCAACCATCACTTCCGCCGCCGCCGCCACCATCCTCACCAGCATCACCACTGCCACCACTACTACTACTACTGCTACTGCTACGTCTTCTACTATACCATATAAATGACCAGCATTATCGGTGTGACTAATAGTAATTTCGAATTTTGGCACAAGGCCAGCATGTCCAAGGGAAGGAGTAAGTTGATTACATCGACCCCAGTTCCCAAATGGTACTTATTTTATCGGCCCTGAAAGGATGAAGGGCAAAATCGACCTTGGAATTTGAACTCAGAACGCTAAGACGAACGAAATACCGCAAAGCATTTTGCCCGGCATGTTAATGATACGATTCCACCGAAATATATATATATAAAAAGGTGCAGACATGGCTGTGTGGTTAGAAGTTTGCTTCCCAACCGCAAGGTTCCGTGTTCGGTGCCACAGCAGGGTACCTTGGGCAAGAGTCTTGTACTATCGTCCTGGTCGACCAATACCTTAAGAGGGGTTTGGTAGATGGAAACGCAAAGAAGCCTATCGCATATATATATATATATATATATATATATATATATATATATATGTGTGTGTGTGTATGTGTGTATGTGTGTATACACATGTATGTATATATATATGTATGTATATACAAAATAAGTGCCATGTTTATTTGGGCTGAATTGTTCGACTAAGCTCTTCAAGGCGGTGCACCAGCATGGCCGCAGCCTAATGACTTAAACAAGTAAAACGATTAAAAATTAGAGATTAAAAGAATAATTAATACATGTGTGTTTCATTCTAGCCAACCGTTTTAGGTTATATTCTTTACATGGCATTTACCACCAATATCGGAAATGACGAAAGGGTAAGCAGGTATAGAAAAAACTTGTGAATCTCACTGTGGTCAAGAAAAATGATTGTCCAAACTATAATCGTATTTATCAATAGAAATATAGTTTACACTGTGAGGGTGAAGCTGTGCTGCACGCAGAAAAATATGTTAATCTTGTAATATGGAATTCATATATGTAACATAGCCATAATACCGTGCTTACTGAAAATATATTAAAATCTCGTTACATAACGCCCACCGTGCAACCAAATTCGATTAATTACACAGTCCTAATAATAACATAATCAGAATCGATGTGTATGTATGTGTATTATGTATGCATATGTATGTATGCATGTATATATGATGGGTATATATTATGTATGTATGTGTACGACTGTAAGTTTGTATATGTATATATGTACATATATATTTACACACACACATACATATATGCATATATATATATATATATATATATATTGTGTGTGTGTGTGTGTGTGTATAATTGCAATGCATATATGGCTGGATAGATGGGGTGATGATGGCTGGGCAGATACATAGAGGCATAGGCTAATCTCTGATCTCGGGGTTTCATGGTATTAAGCAAGCCATAAATAGTTCTGTTGTATATGCAGTTTGCTGTATAAATTTGTAATTATCCTCTCCAAACCCTTTCTGCCAGCATAGTGCTAAAAGGAAGGATTCAGCCAATTAAATTAATACTTCATCGTTATTGTTGTTATTTATTTTATCGACGACACTCAACAAATGGAGTTATCTTCACTCGTGGAACTTGAAATCAAACTAGAGAAGTAATAAAACGAAATCGTATGAAGCTTCAAAAACCTATTGTTCTTGCTCAGGACCTCTACGTCGGGGTTTTTGTATTGTTTTATGCGTCTCACAATCTATGGTTTCCGGGTGACTAATAGCTTGTGAGTTCAAATTCGGTTGACAGAAACTGAGCAGAAGGCCATCATACACTCAGTCGTGCACACATGTACGCTCACAGGCATATTCATCAAATACACGGAGTCTACGGAACGGACTCAATACAGCGACATACATACATACATACATACATACATACATATGTGTGTGTGTGTGAGTGTATTCAAATATGAGTTAGAATAGTTCGAGGGATATAAACAATACAGAATGCAAATACACAAAGTACATGCTTTGCTAGTTCGTGGGTAGGCTGCGCTTACGCGACATCAAAGTTCAAGGGCAAGTCTATCACCTCATTGGTTCCCTCTTACCCACAAATGAACAACCACAGTTCCTCCAAATTTACTTTATGCGTGATGTAGGACAAAAAACCCGAAGGAGGTTTTAAAATTTCAGATGATGGGTCGTGTTAGACACAGCGCCGACTGCTGCAAAAGAGAGTATATCCACTGACAGCTTTTCGGTACGTTCAAAAATCACATAACCCCCACCTTCAGTTTTCCATGACAGGTTAGGGCCTGAAATACTCCAAACAGACGCATAGTATGTTGCTTAGTCGAATTAGGCCAGCATTTACTCCACAAATGTTTTGTTGTCAATGCTGCCCTTTCCCATATCACCTGTTTCAACATAACTGTAACATATTATATGCCATTTTAATCCCGAGCAACGCCGGGTATATCTGCTAGTGTGTGTGTATATATATATATATATATATATATATATATATATATTATGATTTGTAAAATTTTCTACTTTTGCGTCAGACATGCCATTTTACGTTGCTTTTGTCTACTCAAGTGAAATGAGTACCAGCCGAGTGCTGGTATAGACTTCATTCCCTCAAGCTGGTATATACTGAATGTTCTATTGGATCAATGATATTACATCAAAAGGATAGCTATGTTTCATCATGACTGCATATACACTTCAAATAAATAGCGAAATCAAGTACGTACAACATAGTCATACTCGGCTACATTTGACGACTATGGATTTTGGTTATATATATATATACATATATATATATATATATATATATATATATATATATATATATATATATATATAAAGAATGAGAAAGAGGGAGACAGACAGACAAGCAGATAGAACATAACAAATGAATGCTGGTAACTAACACACTCAAGTAATAATAATAATAATAATAATCTTCTCTACTTTAGGCACACAGCCCGAACTTTTGGGGGAGGAAGACAGTCGATTAGATCGACCCCAATACGCAAATGGTACTTAATTTATCGACCGCGAAAGGATGAAAAGCAAAGTCGACATCGGCGGAATTTGAACTCAGAAAGGATCGTCGGACGAAATACCGCTTAGTATTTCATTCAGCGTGCTAACGATTCTGCCAGTTTGCCGCCTTAATAATAATAATAATAATAATAATAATAATAATAATAATAATAATAATAATAATAATAATAATAATAATAATAATAATAATAATAATAATAATAATAATAATAATAATAATAATAATAATAATAATAATAATAATAATAATAATAATAATAATAATAATAATAATAATAATAATAATAATAATAATAATAATAATAATAATAATAATAATAATAATAATAATAATAATAATAATAATAATAATAATAATAATAATAATAATAATAATAATAATAATAATTTTTTCAAAAAAATATTATTTCAGCTTGTGGCGGCGGACAAACTGATAATAATAATAATAATAATAAGCTAATAGAACTAACTTCCAGCTTTCTTTTCTTTTCAGTTTGGAGGAAGAGTGACACAGATTTAGAAGAGACAGAAAAAAATTTTCATTCCACAGTTCCTGAAGACTGAGTATCTAAAAGGTAACTGGTAAGAGATCTTACTTTATCATATTTGAAGGTGGTGCTGTAGCATGGCCGCAACCTCAGATGACTAAAACAAGTTATTGAACTAAAGATGAGCTACTTTTGTACATGACTGAGCATTTTCAAACTAAAGAAAATTCAGTAACATATACATATCGAGAAAGAGAGGGGGAGGAGGAGGAAATGATTATGAGGTTTCACACAAGGAAATTTATATTAAGAAACAGATAGCTTTGAGAACTATATTATGGAAAAAAAGGGAAAATATTACATTGTTATCAAAATGTGCTACCGGTTTCAATCGTTTCAAGACCACTGATTTACAGCTTGATGAAATTTCTTAAAAACGATTGAAACCGGTAGCGTATATTTTGATAAACGTCTAAATATTCTTTTCGTTTGTTGATAATAAAGTTCTCAAGGCATATTCTTCTGTATGTTTGTTCATATATATATATATATATATATATATACACACATAAAATTTTAGAGGTAATACTTGATACGTGTAAGCACTTGTATATGCCAGATAGTGGCCGAGGTGAAAGAATATATTAAAACGTAAAGTGAACTTTTTCTTTTTCTCTTTTTTTCTTTTTTCTTCGTGATGTAATCTTGGGACTGAAAATGCTTGCGGCTGAAGATAGCTTTAAACCATCCTTTCTATCAATTATATACTCATATAATGATGCAACGACAGTTTGTGTATAAAGCTTGAAACACGTGTACCGCGGAATCCTTTGTGTTCTGTTTTCATTTTACGTTTTAGTATATATGTATGTATATATGTGTGTGTGTGTTTATATGTGTGTGTGTGTGTGTGTGTGAAATGTAGTTCAAAGGAACATGTCTTTGGTCGACACTTGCCCAAGGTACCACGCAGTGACACTAAACCCGGAACCATGTAGTTGGGAAGCAAGCTTCTTGCCATACAGCCACGGCTGCCCCTATATTACTGGTGGGATTCCACTAAACGTATATGCATGAGAAGCAAATGAACTCTACATGTTAATCATAAAATGTAGTCAATATTATTACTGTCTGGAACTACCGGTTGTGCTAACCAACAGTATCTATTATCGGCTAGGAGAAATTCGGATAATTCAGCAGCCCCATCACAACTTTGAGCAAGTTAATTTGATTAGAACTGATTCCAAGTGTCTGAACAAAGTTTAATATAATGAGTAAGATTTCCAGTCATTATACGCATTGTAAACATTAATTTGCACTCAGAAAATACAGCCAGCCAACTGTTAGGATTTTACGTATCTGCCTCTCTTTTTATTTAAGAAACTTTTTCTTTCCACACAGAGACAGACAGACAGACAAATAGATAGATATACAGATAGATAGATAGATAGATAGATTTTTAAAAAATTAATAGAAATTGCTTTTCTGGTAATTTTTTTCACTTTAATAGTTATTAAAGAAAAAAAAATATCATTATAATTAGACTAGCTGGCCCAGTGCCTTCAAAAACGACGGTTAATTCTAGTATTTCAGATATAAATAAGGTACATAATAATCACGGATACAGATATTCACATACTTCCCTTGTACGCCCACAAATACACACACACATACACACATATACTCACACGTTGAAACGTTGTTTGATTTTTCTTTTCAGTGTTGAATGTTCACCATCCCAATTCCATTCCACACACACACACACACACGAACATTCACATGACTCCCTTTTATATATACACACACATATACTCACGCAGAGTTGAAACGCTGTTTGATTTTTTTTAACCATAGAACTTCCATCATCCCACTACTAAGTTTGCCATCACCCCTTCCTTATACCACTCTTTTTCCTACTCTTTCTTGCGTGATTTTGGACATATATATATATATATATATATATATATATATATACATATATATATATATATATATATATATATACATATATATATATATATATATATATATATATATATATATATATATATATATATATACATATATATATATATATATATACATATATATATACATATATATATATATATATATACATATATATATATATATATATACATATATATATATATATATATATATATATATATATACATATATATATATATATATATACATATATATATATATATATATACATATATATATATATATATATATATATATACATATATATATATATATATATATATATATATATATATATATATATATATCATAAGATTTTTAAACTTTTAAATTTTCATATTCAAAAGAGACAGAGACTTCAAATTCGATATATCGATTTATTCACCACTCTATGTTAACATTTCTGTGCCAAACTTATCCAGTGACTGGTCCATTGGATTTAGACGTTTGGCACTTCTTCAGGAGTGGTTACCTTTCGAATAAAACACGAAAAAACACATACATAACTATTATTGGGTCTTTAGGACATCGTTAGCTTTCGTGTTTGTTATTATAGGGGAGATAACTCCTTAATTTTCTATTTTTATTGCTCTCCTGTGGATTTCCACTAGATTAATTATTTTGTTTATTTCTCTTTACTATACTATATTACCCGTATATATATGCATACATACACATGCACACACACATACATACATATATATACACATATATATATATATATATATGTATATATATGTATGTATGTGTGTGTGCATGTGTATGTATGCATATATATACGGGTAATATAGTATAGTAAAGAGAAATAAACAAAATAATTAATCTAGTGGAAATCCACAGGAGAGCAATAAAAATAGAAAATTAAGGAGTTATCTCCCCTATAATAACAAACACGAAAGCTAACGATGTCCTAAAGACCCAATAATAGTTATGTATGTGTTTTTTCGTGTTTTATTCGAAAGGTAACCACTCCTGAAGAAGTGCCAAACGTCTAAATCCAATGGACCAGTCACTGGATAAGTTTGGCACAGAAATGTTAACATAGAGTGGTGAATAAATCGATATATCGAATTTGAAGTCTCTGTCTCTTTTGAATATGAAAATTTAAAAGTTTAAAAATCTTATGATATAAATATAAACTGTGAGAACGACCCTTAAGGAATCTAATTAATGATCTCCTAAGGTAAGTTCTTATGCTATATTGGTAACGGTTGCTACATCCTCTGGAAAAAAATTATTATATATATATATATATATATATATATATATATATATATATATATATATACAAACATATAAAAACACTACGCTCATTATTATATTTGGAGATCGGGCGGTGATCTGGCAGAAACGTTAGCACCCCTGGCGAAATGCTCAGCGGTATTTCGCTTGTCTTTACGTTCTGAGTTCAAATTCCGCCGAGGTCGACTTTGCTTTTCATCCCTCAGGGTCGATAAATTGAGTACCATTTGCATACTGGGGTCGATCTAATTCACTGGCCCCCTCCCCAAAAATTTCGGGCCTTTTGCCTATAGTAGAAAACATTATTATATTTGGAGATGTTCATAAGTTTACAAGAGGTGACTCTGATAAGAGTTTCAAATATATAATACTAGGCTTTCTATTTCTTATTCTACTATATATATATATAAATATATATATATATATATATACATATATATATATATATATATATATAATGTAGATTGATTGGTTAATAAGTTTCGGTAAGGCTGCGTGTGGCAAGTTAAGCAAAAGTTGGCTGGTTGGTTGGTTGGTAAAAGGCTGCGTTTGAAGAAAAACAGCGTTACATAGTTGGTAATTTCAGGTTGCTTTGATATAAATTGACAGACAATGATTTATATTTATCATAGCTTTTACTTAACCGTTAATAGGTTTAGCACAACTGCTAAGAATCGGGAGTCATATATGTATGCATGTATGAATGTGTGTGTATGTATGTGTGTGCGTGCGTGCGTGCGTGTGTATTAGCTTTGCTAGTGAATATCTTGTAGTTGCAATGAGATTAACACTAATCGTTTTGGACGGGGATGATAGTGACTTAAGAGGTTTACTATTGGTGACAAAGAGAATAAGAGAGAGAGTGGACAAGAAGTTAACTGTTTGACATCACTGGTTAGAAAGGGAGTAAAAGGTGTCATGTATTTATATCAGTACTAAAACTGAAGTAGGTCAATGACAATGGAAACTGAATAAAATGGCGTCTGTTTGACAGGCAACACTGATGATTTTGAGCGCAAACTCTGAAGCCAATGAACAGAAGTATACAGATGCATTCAAACCGAGCTTTGGATTCCTGGATGCGAATTCAACTTATTTTCAAAACATATATGGAAGGAAAATTTGTGAAGTGCAGTCAAATTGATGTTTGCAATAAATTAGATTCAACTCTCACTTATAAAGTCACGCCATCAGTAAATACTTATTAGTTAACCTTAAAAGTGGTTTAAAATAAATTTATGTAAGGCGCAGGCGTGGCTGTGTGGGTAAGATGTTTGCTTTCCAGTCACATAGTTCCGGGTTCAGTCTCACTGCGTGGCACCTTGGCCAAATGACTTCTACTATAGCCTCGACAGGCCTAAGCTTTGTGAGTGGCTTTGGAAGAGGGAAAGTGAATGAAAACCGTTGAATGTGTGTGTGTGTGTGTGTGTGTACGTGTACGTGTGTGTGTTTATGTAATCGCGTCAGCGTTTGTTTCCCAACGCTTGATAAACGATTTACGTCCTCGTAAGTTAGCGGTTCGAAACAAGGGATCGATAGAATAAGTAGCAGGCTTACAAAAACTAAATACTGGGGTCGATTCGTTATATTATATGTGTGTGTATTTGTTTGTGTGTGTGTGTGTGTGTGTGTGTGTGTGTGTGTGTGTGTGTGTGTGTGTGTGTGTGTGATATGTCTGGGGAAGGTGTTATATGTAATGATTGCTGCTTCTTTTCTGAATATTGCCATCCCTTCAAAAGTCATCGATAAGTACCCGGCTGTGCATTATGGGATATTCATTGATCAAACAGTCAAGACACTCACGCATTGGACTAAATGTATGTATGTATTTGTATGTATGTATTTGTATGTATGTATTTGTCTATTCTCTTAAGGAAACGGTGAAGGTTATTTGTGCAAAAAGGGCTATGATTTATAGGATTGAAACATGGTAACGAAACAGGTGAAGGAACTCGAAAGTATGGAAATGGAAATGGTTTGGCTATTGAGCAGGGTACCGCTGAGTGATAGGAAGACAAACAATGAATTTCAGAGAATGGTGAGCATTGACCTATAATGGGATGTTGGGAAGAGAAATGGGATAAGAGAGCTAAGTAACGTGTTGAGAAAATATGAAGGGGACTGGGTGTTAGTTGTGATGGAAATGAATGTGGAATGGGGAAGATTGAGAAAGATACGGATAAAGAAGTTGAAGAAGAAAACGAAAGCAAGATAACTTCATCATTTATCTTTTACTTCTTTCAGTTAAAGGACTATGGTCATGCTGGGGCATCGTCTTAAATGATTAAGTCGAACCGATTGACCCCAGTCCAGTACTTAATCTCTCGGTCTCTTTCTCAAACCACAAATTTACGGGTGTGTAAATTACCGGTGGTCAGTCAGTGGTGGGACGAACATAAACACTAACATACACACACACACACACACACACACAATCATGCCGGTGCGCATATATATGTGACGAGCGTCCACACCGTTTCCGTCTACTAAATTCACTTACAGAGCATTGGTAGGTCCGGGGATCTAGTAGAAGACACTTGCTCAAGATGCCGCGTAGTGAGACTGAACCCAAACCACGTGGCTGCAAAGCCAGACTTTTGACCAGTCAGCCATATCTGTGCCTGATTAAGTGAAAACGGAGTAATGTAAAGAAAGTTAAATGAAGAAGAGGGTAACGGGACATAGAAGGTTAATTCTCCCGGCTCTAACAGGAGAAAACAGCCTTAAAACACATGTTGTCCTTACTGTTGTTGACGCTGCTGTTGTTTCTGTTGTGATTATTGTCGTTCTTGGAGCCCGTGAATATAATTTCATGTGCCTGTTATTAGGAATGTATAGAAAACAGGTTTGACTTCCAATCTGGATGCTTTTCAAATCTATCATATACTTTCCTCACGTCTCGTTCGCTGCTCTATTTTAATTCTTTTGCGGTCAATTGGAATCCAATCTGTCAGGTTTTTCTTTGGCATCTTATCACGCCTCCCCTGGACGTGTTCATCCCATTTCTGTTTCGACAATTTTATCTCTTTCGAAGATATCCTTTTTTTTTTTTGTTTGCTTTCGGATCAAATCGGGTTCTTTTTTTTTTTCAATGCTCCTTCCAGTTCATACCAAACATATAATCGTGAGCATGCTGAGGCGTTCTTAGATTGTTCTGCACAGTAAGATTTTTTGAGGACTGATGCGTTGATCGTAAACCTGTCTTTGATGGTGTTAAAGCATTGAAGCATAACGCTTTTGAAACTGGATGTTGCTTTGTGAAAACTTAACAAACGAAGGTAGTTCACAGATTTAATTCTGTTTCTTTATCTGGTTGTGTTGCTATAAGTTGGTTGTAGTTAGGTGTAACTGTTTATTATTTGGTTGGGTTATGTTTTCAACTTTAATTTTTGATTTATACAATAATGTAGGTTGACACTCCGTCGCTTACGACGTCGAGGGTTCCAGTTGATCCGATCAACGGAACAGCCTGCTCGTGAAATTAACGTGCAAGTGGCTGAGCACTCCACAGACACGTGTACCCTTAACGTACTTCTCGGGATATTCAGCGTGACACAGTGTGACAAGGCTGACCCTTTGAATTACAGGCACAACAGAAACAGGAAGTAAGAGTGAGAGAAAGTTGTGGTGAAAGAGTACAGCAGGGTTCGCCACCATCCCCTGCCGGAGCCTCGTGGAGCTTTAGTTGTTTTCGCGCAATAAACCCTCACAACGCCCGGTCTGGGAATCGAAACCGCGATCCTATGACCGCGAGTCCGCTGCCCTAACCACTGGGCCATTGCGCCTCCACTATACAATAATAGCCGATGAAATTATTGGTTGCCTGACAGGTTGGCTGCTTTCCCCAGTTATACTTTACACTGCACACAGAGAAGGAAATAGAGAGTAAAAGAGAGATACAGAGAGAGTAAATGAAAGATATAGAGAGAGTTAATGTAATCGGTGCACGATGAGTGCAAATACGAGGCTTTGCGTCAGATAATGAGTAAAGGAAAGATACACACATTAAGAGAAAGAATCATTGAGACAAGGGAGGAGGAAGTGACGGAGTAAATGACAGAGTAGTTACAGAAGGAATTATACGACAGAGAAATTTGTTTTAATGAATATATTTTAAGAGAAATATTCTTAGGAAATGAAAATTCGTTTCATCGCACTATATAAGCATTAGAAAGTTGATAACATTTAAATAATAATCAATGTGTATATATGACATTTCCAGATACTAGCTATATTGGCAAATATATACTTCCAAATTTACATGTCACATAAAGGGTGACACTTTAATATTTAATGTTATGGACACAAGCATGGTCGCGCAGTTGAGAAGGTCTCTTCATAATAAGAAAAGTTCCTGGTCCGATCTTACTGCGTGGCATCTTCGACGAGTGCTTTTTACCGTAGCTTTAACTCGCTCCACATTTTATGAGTAAAACTGAGAAGGAAACTTTGCAGAATCCTGTCGAATGGATTGTACCTGAAATTTAATGGTGCAGTGTAATCTGATGTTGAGACACGCTGATTTTATCTGAGGATTACGTTAAATGTACACGTATCTATGGGATACTCGGCTACTTGGACGTTAATTTTACAAGTAAGCTAGTCCAGTTTACGTTGAATACTAATGGAGGTTCCCTCAGTATTAAGTATTTTATCTGTCGCTTTGCTCAACATAGCATCGGGTTTATTACTACCGCCTTAGTGAAGGCGAAGGCATTGTTTTCAGTCGTGTTTGTTTGTCCATGGACAAGATATCTCAAGAACCGCTGGATGGATTCGGATGAAACTGTCAGGGATATTTGGCCTCGCGACTGGCACGAACTGATTGGATTTTGGGATCGATCGGGTACCGGACAAGGATTCTGGATTATTTTTTTACTTTATTTTTGAGAGCGGTCGGGTTCATGTTTAGTATTCTCGTTTGTAAGAGCATTTGAGTTTATTTCAGATATTCTCATTTTAAAAACCATCTCTGGTTAATCGTTGAGAAGACGTTGGTGTTGCCTTGGCGGAGGTTTGCGCTCTCTTAGTGCTCGTTTATGAAATTGTTTTATCTTCATATTCATATCCATAGTCAGTCCTTTTGCCTTGCTTTCCGTATCAAATTTTTTTCATACAGATTGTCGTTGGAAGTTCTGTCCGATCTATTGATAAAAGTATTGTGTCGTCTGAGTGAGACTGTGCATACGCATGAGTGAATGTATGTATGTATGTATGTATGTATGTGGAGGCGCAATGGCCCAGTGGTTAGGGCAGCGAACACGCGGTCATAGGATCGCAGTTTCGATTCCCAGACCGGGCATTGTGAGTGTTTATTGAGTGAAAACACCTAAAGCTCCACGAGGCTCCGGCAGGGGATGGTGGCGAACCCTGCTGTACTCTTTCACCACAACTTTCTCTCACTCTTACTTCCTGTTTCTGTTGTGCCTGTAATTCAAAAGGTCAGCCTTGTCACACTGTGTCACGCTGAATATCCCCGAGAACTACGTTAAGGGTACACGTGTCTGTGGAGTGCTCAGTCACTTGCATGTTAATTTCACGAGCAGGCTGTTCCGTTGATCGGATCAACTGGAACCCTCGACGTCGTAAGCGACGGAGTGCTAACAATGTATGTATATGCGAATGTATGATTATATGTATATATGTATCTTTGTGTGTGTGTGTGGATAGATAGATAGATAGATAGACAGACAGATAGGTCGATGGGTGGGTGGGTAGGTAGGTAAGTAGATAGCTAGATAGATAGATAGATAGATACACGCATTTATATATATATATATATATATATATATATATATATATATATATATTTCAATTTAACAGCGTTTCTTAAGCACCACAGAACATTGTTTATCGATTCGATTCATGCTGTCCCAGTATCCTTTCTCCTTTATTGCCGTATCAGTTGCGAAATGTATCGATGACTCGGCTGCGGTGTACTGCCGAAAGACTAAAAGGAACAATAAGTGTATAACAAATACCACATATATTTAATTAAGTATAAACAGACTCTGTCACAGTGTAAACTCTTTTCAACATACGGCTTCACGTGATTTTTCTTTTTCTATTCAAACATATAAAGGTTGAAAAATCTACGCGTCTTTAAATGCGTTTCCGTGCATGTGTGTGTGTTCGCGCGCAGGTATGCGTAAGAATTTATTGCAGATATGATAAAGAATATCTTATGTAAAAAGAAAATATATTTATAGAAATTAAAAAAAAAAAGTTAATGTAGATGCAGATATAGAGTAAGGGTAGAATTTATTGATACGAAATCATTCTCTGTAACTGAATATCTTCTTTAGATAAGTCTATATAGCTATCAGACGGAAACCCAGTAAAGATTTCTTTTTTTTTCAAATACTCAGCGAATACGTAATCACCTTAGGCAAGATGTGGTGGGGAAAAAGATCGATGTGTTACTGCTGACAAGGCAGATGTAAAGTAGATCAGTGTCTTTGTTTTTCTTTTTCCTTCACTCGTTCAATATATTGGCTTATCGTTAACTCAGTCAATATATTATCACATTTATAGTGGTATCGACGATGCCTACATATTTATATACATATATACATACTTAATATACATTACATACATACATAAATATATACATATATGTGTGCGTGTGTATATATATATGTATATATATATATGTATATATATGTACATATATATATATGTATGTATTATCAAACACATACAAAGATGAGTGTGTGTATATATATATATATATATATATATATATATATATATATATATATATGGTATGATATGATACGATATGATGTGATATGATATTGGTCTCTCCATTTCGTTCATGTGGTTTATTTACTCTGTAAATATTTCTGAATACAAATAAAGCGAACGAAATAAATAAGCACGTGTGTGTGTGTGTGTGTGTGTGTGTGTGTGTGTGTGTGTGTGTGTACACAAATGCGTGTGAATGTATGTGTATGTGTCTATATGCGCGCGCGTGTGTGCGCGCAGCTTGGGGGGTACGTGTGTATGAATAGATGTGTATATGGATAGGCATGGCTTATTTGTATATGATATTCATTATGAAAAAACCATTTTCACTGTATACTGTTTATTTATATAATTGATTCTAGTGATGTGTGTGTGTGTGTGTACATATACATACACATTTTATATACATAAATATATAAACATAAATATATATATATATATTTATATATATACATATATATGTGTATGTATATATATATACATATATATGTGTATGTATATATATATATATATATATATATATATATATATATATACAAATATATGTGTGTGTATATATATACATATATAAACATATATACATATATATATACATATATACATACATATTATATATATATATATATTGTTATATATTGTTATATAGTGAGCAGAGATAGAATACGTAATAAGAAAATTGGAAGAAAGTTTTAGATAAGTAGAAGAAAAAAATAGTGCTATGGCAGAAGAATAAGAAAATAACAGAATGGGAGTAAAAAGCGCCAAAATTATTGATTTTTCATATTGACAGAATGCTAAAAATATTTACGTAATCAATATAACTTATTGAATCTTTATCAGCACGTAGCTGGTCTGCTGATCCCCGACGGGATTTGAACGCAAAACTTAAATGTACGAAGACTACCAAGAATGCTAGTTGGCGTGTCCGCCTACTGTTTCGGTTGCTTGATTGAGTCAGGCGTAAATGCATGGTTTTTATATTTACTTCCGCTTTAGCGAAGGCAGAGGTATTGTTTTCAGTCGTGTTTGTTTGCTTCTTTGTCCATGGACAAGATATCTCAAGAACCGCTGGATGGATTCGGATGAAACTGTCAGGGATATTTGGCCTCGTGACTGGCACAAACTGATTAGATGGTTCTGGATTATTTTTTCCTGTTTTTTTTATACTTTATTTTTGAGAGCGGTCGGGTTCATGTTTAGTATTCTCGTTTGTAAGAGCATTTGAGTTTATTGCAGATATTCTCATTTTAAAAACCATCTCTGGTTAATCGTTGAGAGGACGTTGGTGTTGCCTGCCTCAAGTTAACAACATTCAGTTTGACAGAAAACTTTATACAGCGCTTTAGTCATTAATAGCTTGATCTTGGGTTTACTTGCTTGTAATGCTATTGGTAAAGAAGTCTTTGGTGTTTCGTAGCATAGTATTAGTTTAAGTTAATGGTCAGCTGTGATACTTTCCCGTGATTCATTTTATGAGACTACGATTATGTATATGTCTCTTCCAACAGACATATACGTGATCAAAATGACATCGCCCCCACCCCAAATCCACCGTGTAAATAGTACACCAGAAACATAAACCCGAGAACAAGTTACTAATGCCTAATGTCATCTGTAAACTTGACTGTAAAAGTTGCAAACTTCAGGACTCCAACTATTATATTAGACATGCCGGTACTACAATCTCTCTTAGGATCACAATGCATTTACAAGTAATAATCACAAAGCGTTATACCACACACTGCAAAACAAAGATTGAAACATGTATGAAAGGGAAGCTGCTCCCATATATATAAATACACATGCACATACGATGGACGAGCTACCAGAATTCTTAGAGGTCAATAAAAGCATATTTGTTCTGGCGCTTTGCTTTCTGTCTCGAATCCTGCCGAAATCAATTTGCTTTACATCGTTTCGGGAGTAAAAAAAAACCAAAATACTAGTCAAGTACTGGGGTCAATGATATTGATTAATTCTGCACCCTTTAATATTACTAACCTTGACCCTGAATCAGAACGCATTATGTATATGTTTTCTTTGTGTGTTTAAGTATGTGTGTATGAATGTGTGTATGAAAGAGTGAGAAATATTATGTATGTGTTTGTATGTCTGTGTGTATGTAATCATTCATCCACTTTTACTAAGCTTCCACTTATGGTCATATTGCTGTTGATAGTAAATTTAGTATATTTTTTTATCTGCTGCAGACAAAAGTCCAAGCTGAGCAACAAATACGATAGTGACTATCACTCCTCCTACTCTCCCCATCGACCTCCACCACCACCACCATCCCTCATCCTCCTACTGCCAAGTAATTTAAAAGGAA
>NC_142936.1:75291739-75309239 GCF_046866305.1 Octopus bimaculoides | reverse complement strand
TTCAATCCTGAGGCCAGCCTTACAGAGAAGACTTGTGACCAAAGGCATTTCCTCCATGAATACAAAGGGAGGTAACTAAACGAAATACCTCGAATCTAGGGATTATACCTGTGTACAATAATAATAATGATAATAATAATGATGATGATGATTTTATTTCTTTACCACAAGGGCGAATGATGAGGGGGGGCCAATACAGAGACAGTGTGGGTGTACTTAATTTATCGACCCCAAAAGGATAAAAGGTAAAGTCGACCTCGGTGGTATTTGAACTCAGAACGTAGCAGCAGACGAAATACCGTTAAGCATTTCGCCTGGCGTGCTAACGTTTCTGCCAGCTCGCTTCCTTGAGGAACTGTGAATAATGATATAGACAAATGGTCGAAGGGGACTGAAATAGGAGCTCCTCTACAGCTTCTACAGAATATTTGCCTCCTAGGAACAAGAAAGATTATCAGAAGGATTTTGAGCACTTGAAAGCTTATGGATACCTAAGGTTACTGGTAGTAACCTGCTACACATATAAATTCTACCAGGAATAGGAACAAACCTGAGTCAAGTCCAATAATAATAATAATAATAATAATAATAACAACAACAACAATAATTGTTTCAAATTTTGAAAGGTGTGCCTCCAGTTTATTTTTGTTTTTTTAACTTAGAAGATGTAAAACTCTTTTGTGTCTCATTAGCTTCTCTCCTTTCAACTTTTCTCTTGAAGGACTATGTCAGAAACATTGAATTTCTATTCTGCACGGCATCTACACTGTACTCTTTATATCGAGTACTCTTACTATATTCATATAGATATATTCATAGTCATATATATGTATGTATATGTGTGTGTGTGTATATGTATGTACGTACTGGCGTAGACGAGGCCATGTGGTTACAACTTTCATTCCCACCCATGTGGTTTTGCGTTCAGTTCCACTGTGCGGAACCCAGAGTAAGTTTCTCCCTCTATAGCCCTGGGCCTTGTAAGTGGATTTGGGAGGCGGAAACTGAAAGAAGCCTGTCGTGTATATATACTCGTGTTTTGCGTATATATACTCGTGTGTGCCCACGCGCATGTGTATATGTGTGTGCAACCGTGTGTTTCTGTGTTGTGTTTGTCCCATACGATCGCTTGACAACCGGTGTTGGTTTTTTCAGACCCGTAAGTTAACGAGACCGATAAAAGAAGTACTAGACTTTTAAAAAATAAGTACAGGAATCGATTTGTTCAACCAAATCCTTCAAGGAGATGCCCCAGTTCGGCTGCTGTCTAAAAACTGAAACAAGTAAAAGATACTAGATAGAATATATAAAACTCTGTGACATGATAAAGGTACTAAAAGGGTTTTATTTCTACCTACTCTATCGAATTTATTTCTCTCGGGGTTTTCTCTGATTTCACTATGTCCGCCATAATGTATGCGTGACCTACTGTACTTGAAACGCTGTTGCATCCTTAACAACGCAATCTTATCGTTGGTAAACTCTCAGATTCTCCAAAATCGTTTATTAAGAGAACTTATATCTGCTTCTGCACCGCATATTACATAGAAATAGTTTTATCGATAAACTAGTGTCGTTGACATTGTCTATAAGAAAAATAAATGTATATAAATACAAACACTTGACAATTCACGTGCATAAACATGCACGCACACACGGAAATACATGCACGCACACATGGTAATACATGCACGCACACACGGAAATACATGTATGCACACATGATAATACATGCACGCACACATGGAAATATATGCATGTATTAATACAAACGGTGGCTTGCACAGTCTTTCTTAGCTTTAACACGCTGGCTTTTCACAAAACAAAGCTTGTTACCAATAGACGGGGAGAAGATATATGACCTCAAACTGACAGTAATGATACATTTCCAATAAGACAAACAGTTCTGGTTTTGAATTAAGAGGCCACTGTCACAAAAGCTATAAATAACTATATAAACTTGATTTATTCATAGACTGTTCTGAAACATTGTGAAAATTTATCTCGTAAATGATTAATAAAACAAAAACGGAATATGCTGACTTAAAAGAAACAAATGATACTCAAATAACTGCCTGAAGGCTAAACCATCAATTCAGCTGAAATTCGATATTAACTGACATAATATAAAATGCATTTGTTTGAAACGTATTAGAATTTCAAGCATTTTTTTTATCTAGGTGCGAATTCCCGTCATAAGCAGCTAACCTCACTCTGGTAAGGTAACAGAAGACAACATGTAACAAATCAAGCATAAATTAAATGGCAAATCCCTTGAGTTAACATTCTATCATAATGGTCCTGAGATACGTACCCTTAAACTTGAAATGCTTTCGTGAATAGATTTAAATAGAAGTCAAGAGATAAAGTGTACAAAAGCCAAATTGCCTCAATATAGGAATTATAATAAAATTTTTGGAAGGGCTCGATTGTCTTCACTGAAAGTATTCAACGTCCTTGTCTTAGTTCATGTGTTATTGCTGTTAACTAAATCCATGTAAGCGGTAGTATTCATAATAACTGAAAATGACTATTTTTACTATAAATCACCTTGTCTTCGATTTAACTCTTTAGGCTGTTCACCCTTTATAATCAATTTCTATTGCATGCATGTAGTGTGAAATGTACACCTGCCGGCTATTGTCTTAATGGCTTTAACATATAACAACCAAAAGCTAATCATGTTTCAATAATTTAATGAACGAGAAAAAAGAAAAGAAAAAACTAATAATCGGACGTATTTAATTTCAAAATGTTATTATACAGAATATGAACGTTGCATTATACTATTAATAATCCTTAATGAGTGTAATCGTAAAATTTGTTAACTAACTTCTTGTGATTTTCATATGTTAGTGATGACTAATAGACATAATTCACTTTTGACGTCACTAATAATAACTTTGATGACGTTGATCTTTTAATGCACACTGAAATTACTGAATATACCAATTGTTACTTTATATAAGCTGGGTATCTGTTATCAATATACTGAGAAGGGATACAAACTGTATCAAACTATCAATGGAATTGTGCAATGTTCTTGACGAGGATGGAACCCGATTTTGTTACATCTAATAACACATTTAGCAATAAATAGTTCCCGTAAAAGTACCGAGATGTGGAAAATATGATAACATAACTTAAGAAGTAGAAAGTTAGTTTAATGATTAGTTTCATATTCTACTACGCCAAAACCTAAATATCTTGTACAAGAGAACTAATAGAATTAACATTTAGCGTGACTTCTGAATTAAGGAGTGAATGTCCCTAGAAAATAACTTAATTTCAGTGGAAAGAAATTTCCCTTTATCTTCTACACCTCAAAATATGAATAAGCGGTACGTTATTTTATTTATGCTCATCTGATCCGCTCATTTGATCCGTTCCTTTTGTATAGTCTAAACACATCAGTATGATATATATCTGTTTCAACGTTTGAGCGCAGGCATATACGTGTGGTTAAGACGTTTGCATCAGGGTTACATTGTTTTGGGTTCGTACCTATTGTGTGGTACCTGGATAAGTGTATTCCGCAATAGTCACGAGTACACGAAATCCCTGTGAGTGAAATTTTAAAGAATGGAAACTATGCGTAATTTCGTTTCGTCAGACGGAACATTCTTGTTCTTCAATGATAAACATAAATCACCGTCTGATTTAACTCTCCCACCTAGCCCTTGAATGTTTTTACTCCAATCAACTCCATTCCATGAACTATGTAGGCCCTCTATGACCGACACAATCGATTCGATTCATTTGATATTTAGTTCGAAAATCCGCATGTCGACGTCTGCAATAACTTAAAAAGGCAACGTAACTTTCACTGGTCCAGTTTATCTAGCAGCAGTTATTTCTTATAGTTGGTTATGGCCAGACGCAGAGCAAAAATAGCTTTGCTTAACCAGTTGAAGTTATTACTATGTATTACTGCCACTTATTTTACTTACCGCAGGCCACTAGATTGACACTGCTGTGGTTCGATCATGGTATACTTATCAACAGTGACACAATCCGAAATTGATATATCGATCATTGAATATTTTAAACCTCGGCTACCCAGAGTTTTATACTTCTTTGAAAAGTCCTCATATACATTTCTCATAAACACTGATTTCGTTTCTAAGTACGATATCTTTAATTTAACGATAAGAGACTATCAAATTCTCGTAACCTTTCATGTCTTATTCAGATTCATTATAGAAAGGAAAAAACGTTAAATTGCTACAACTAAGAATCGAAAGCCAGGTCGCAGACTCGTCTCACTTGCAGCTTATCTTTATTTTACATTCACTGTCTGCTGTAATTGTTTACAGTATGATTAATGATTTCTCAGAATTTTATGGTAAAATAGCAAGACAAATTGTTAAATTGAGAAGCTTCACCATATGAAATGATAAAAATGACTGTGAAGGTCGAAGCCAGGTCATTAGTTCGGTCTGTCAATAACTTACAGATACAGTATAGCAACTTCCACTATTGCATTTATTATGAAGGTATATCAAATTACAATACTGTACAAATATTTTCCTGTTTTAAAAACACCACAACAGCCGCAACAATATAGGCAAAACAGATGCAAACAAAAGTACTGCGTTACTATATACATTTGATAAGAATGAAATATGAGCACCAGTTTAAAACATCTGTTGCCGATCCGATAATGGTAAGATATACTTGTATAGGGGACATGCCTTTTACATATTCCACACGATTGATTATTCTCCGCAAGTTATTTATTTATTTTAATTCTTTTCTTCAATGCGGTTCAAGCTGGTGCTAAATTTATTATTGCTCTCTCTCTCTCTCTCTCTCTCTCTCTCTCTCTCTCTCTCTCCCTCTCTCTCTTTCCCTCTCTCTCTTTCCCTCTCTCTCTTTCACCCTCTATGTACCGCTCGCTCTCTCTCTCTTTCTCTCTCCCCCTCTCTATGTACTGCTATCTCTCTTTCTTTCTCACCTCTCTCTCCCTCTCTCTTTCTATCCTTTGAATCACAACGGTTAGGTTAAGAATATCAAGCTTATAATTTCAAAGCAACTATCCTGTTTCTGTAAAAATATTACCAGGACAAATAGAATGGGGAGAAAAGAGATAAATTAATTTATTTATACTAATGATGAGAATGTAGTGGCTGAAATTCAGTGCTGGGTGAAGTTTGAAGACTAATTTTATTTAGAAACAAATTTATCAAAATTCAATAAATTGTAAAACCATTACACATCTAAAGACACTTTCAACAATAGATAGATTATTCCACCAAATACACAAATATTCATTTCAAACAAAGACACGATGTTTCCTTTTGTAGAGAAGGACTGGTATTTCTTTTATTAATCTCGGATTGAGCAAGAACGAAACTTACGTGATTCGAAATCTCAACGCCAAGCGGCGAAACTATACACTGCATGAATTGTGATTACCGCTTTTCTGATTCTTTTGATATCCCATTTCAAATAACAGTTCATGCGATATTTTAAGGCGGTGAGCTGGCAGAATCGTAAACACGGTAGGCAAAATTCTTAGCAGGATTTCTTCCGTCTTCACGTTCTGAGTCGACTTTGTCTTTCATCCTTCAGGGGTTGATAAAATAAGTACCAGCTGATCACTGGTGGGTCGATGTAATCGACTTACCCTCTACCCAAAAATTTCTGGCCTTGTGCCAAAATTAGAAACCAATATTGTGTGTGACGTCACTACGGTCACGGCCCCATGAGATCATAATGACTGAGATTTTAGCGACGAAGATTGATATTTAATCCCAGATCAGCCGTGATCAAGTAGACTTATGCTTAAAGAAATCGTCCCAATCGTAATCATTTCGCCTTTGGAGACGGAGAACGAGAACAACAAGCATGTCCAGTGGTATTTCAATATATTTGAGATGGTAGGGTGTCCCTTGAGGTAAATAAATTTGCTATCTATAGCAGATCGGACAAGGGTATAAATCTTCCTTCGTTGTTCAAATGGTGCTATGCATTAGGCCTTCCAAGAGGCATAATACATAAAACTTACCCAGAAGCATAATAAATAGGCTAAACCAGTATTAAAAAAATACTCTGGTAGACAGTAAAGAAACCTGCTGAGAAGCACAGAAAATAGAATTGCCGAGGGCCATAATAGATTCGCCCTTGGACACAATAATTAAACTTTCCCAGAAACATAATGAATAACCAAGTCCGTGAACATACTACATCGACTCACCCAATAAAATGAGGTAAATGTTTATGAATTAACCATTTACAAAAGGGCTGTTCAATGCTTTGTCCTTTCTGCTATTTAATTCTTAACAAACACCCGTACACAAACACATATATTGGCGCACGCCAATATACATGCATATTCAAGTATGCATATACATGCATACTCAAATACATGCATAATCAAGTACAAGCATCGACATACATACAAATGTAAGGCTGGTTTATAATATAGTTTTATTAAAGCGTTATATATGATTGTCCTCGTTTCATTTGCCAATTCGTTGTCTTTCTATTTCTCATTACTTTGTCGTTCTTGTTCTCTTTGTTTTATTCTAAATATCATCTTTCAGTTCTTGTTATCTAGAAGATTTTTTTATGAAATTTCTTATCTCTATATCATTTGTTATTTTAATTCAGTAGCCAAATCTGCAGGCATTCTCTCTCTCTATATATATATCAATTATATAATTGCAACCTATTTTGCTAAGCCATGTCCTGTTTTTCTAGAGGTGATTATTTGTTTATTGCTCATTCATTGGTCACGTCAGTAGATGTCCTGTACCTACTTGTTTAACAATTCCATTATACACTGCTTTATAAAAGCTCTTGAAGGGACCTAATTGATAAAATATTTATACCTAAGTTCTCTAAAGATGTTTTATAAAATGTGTTAAGGGAGGTGCAGTAATTCTTATTCAACTGTTAATTTTTGGTGTCGTCTAATTGTACCTCCACTGCTATTTTCGCTACTGTTGCTGTGTAGAATTTTAAAGCATATATCAATGAATCAATGAATATAAAGATGCCGTAGTATACAGAGCAGCCTTTACATCATCCGATGGCATTACTAAGCACTATACGGGTGTGACAGCTAATGACTTCAAGGACAGATACTCCAAGCATATGCACTGGTTTATATCCCGGGACAGAGGGAACTCTACGTCCCTGTCTCGTTTTCTCTGGAGACTCCGAGATGAAATACCCAGCATCAAGTGGACTATTGTCGACAGAGCGCCACGATATTCACCCGGCGCGCCCAACCGCCAGCACTGCCACCGTGAAAAGCTGCATATCCTCCAGTATCCATCAACAAGAAATACGATTTATAGTATTGCTGTCACGAAAGTATGCGCTTCTGGCAAATTTCAGGCCTCTGATTGCCGACAATCGGGATAAACCACCTTAGCACCAGCTGCTACTCTTCACCACCTGCAGCATGGCAACCGCTACCAACCAACCCCACTGAGAAGGACCGCCAATTACCAGTCCCCAACGTTTCCCAGTCCCCAACGTTTCCCAGTCCCCAACGCATATCAATTCCCAACGCTTACCAATTCCAAACGCTTACCAAACCCCAACGCTATTTTGTGCCTGTATACTCACGCACGCACGCGAATGCACATGAGCATACGTGTGTGCGTGCACACTGGTATGCATGCGAATATATATATGTAGACATGAATGACTGAGCATGTGTGTGTAAATGTGTATGTGTGTGCATGTGTTCGTGAGTATGTGCGTGTGCACGCGTGCGCGTTCTTCCCAGCGTGTGTGTGTGTCTGCGTTTCTGCAGACGTGCGCGTCCATGTACAGATGTGCATGCTCGGATCAATACACACATGCACGCAAAACCATATGAACGCATCTACACACCCGCATATAGAACTATATACTTGCATATACCACCCCCTTCCTACTTCCCTCCAAAAACCTGGCCGATTTCCTAATCGCCACGTGATCTATTTCCTGTCCTTCACGTTGTCAATTTCCTGTATGCGGTATTTTCCAACTAACTGTAACCCATATACCAACATCAAACCACGACACCGCGTGACCTTCTTCGGCCAATTTCCGCCCACGTTACGGTAATAACAATCAACCTCTGTCATTCAAATTCAAAATGGCTGACGATTAGCATCACGCTTGAAACTCAAAAGTACCAACGAATTTGAATCAAAATGTTTTGATCTCTCTCTATCTATATATATATATATATTTATATATATATATATATTTATATATATATATATATATATATATATATATATATATATATATATATACATATATATATATATATATATATAAATCAATAAATGTATGTACGTATTATGTAACTATTACGCGCGTATGTATGTGTGTGTACGCATCTATGTATGGATGTATGCATGCATGAGCACATATACATATGAACATGCATGAGCACATACAACTATTACTCTACAATTTTTCCTGGCATATATGTGTGTATGTGTGTGTATTATACATGCGCTTTTGTGCTTGTATTATCTATATGCATATACAAATATTTTGATAAATATCTGTATACATATTTGCAAGTGTACATAAATACCTACGTACGTACATACATACATTCTTACACAAATAAACAAATGAATTCCGAATATGTTTTAATCAATATTTTGTTTCGAATTATCAATAGATAACATCATATTTTGATTAAAGAAAAAAATTCCAGTGAAAGAGCTTACATATAGACAAGATCGGCTTCAGTGTCAATTTTGGTTTCTGCTTCCATCTTTGCTATTCTGTTTCTACTGCAATAACAAACCCGTTCAGCTGTAAAAATAATACAAACCAACAAACAAAAGGCAAAATAGAGAACTAACAATGATTATAAAGAATGCCTTTCTTAATTATTTAAAAAGGTTCTATATATATATATATATATATATATATATATATATATATATATATATATATATATATATATATATATAATATAATATAATATAGGATAAAATCTTTATAAGAATTTATCAAGTAGTCAGCGTGAAAAAAAACCTCATAATGAAAAACAAATTCATCATTTTTTTCCATAAATATATATAATTTATATAAAGGGCATTAACTGTGTAGTAACGCCTCACGCTTCGAGGGACTAAATAAGTCAAAAACTACAAAAAAATAAGCAACATATTTACCGAAAGCGAGGGAATGCAGCTTTCAAAATTAATCTTTTATAAACATTTAACTTAACGGTAAACCACTGGTTTATTTATTTATTTATTTATATACATGTATGTATGCATACATACATACATGCATATACACACGGGTCTGTGTGTGTGTATATATATGTACATACTTACACATACATATATCTATCGTTCAATGCTTGAAATGAGGAGTAGATAGATAGCCGACAACTGATGAAGGGTCGATGAAATAAGTACCAGTTACGCACTGGGGTCGATGAAATCGACTATCTCCTCTCCAAATTGCAGGCCTTGTGCCTATAGTAAAAAGGATTATAGAACGTGTCTTTTTCCATGACTGTAACTTGCAATGAAGCTTGAGAGAGATTTTGTTGCTATTTCCAGTAGATCAAGTGACCATGTTTAAGGCACCCTCGATGGCTCGTCCTGTCCCAGTTGGTGTTAATGCGTCACTTTCACCAAAAGAGCCTGTCTTAAATCTCCAAATCTCCGTCCCAACGTTACAGTCTTCACACCATATTGATTGTTGTGATATTATGATGTAAAAGCCGGCGTCACAAAACTATTTCATCACTTCTTTTCTTTCTTCTCCTTTCTTTCTTTTTTCTATCTCTCCATTGTTTCCTTAACTCTCTTATACTTTGCTTTATATATGAAAACAACGATAGCTGATCGGTGCTTTACACCGTCGGTTTAAGGATTAGATGGTTAAAGCTTAGTTTTGTTTGTATTGTTCTGAGTCCTTTACAAAGACTCCTAACACTCATGGAAACTTCTGCGAGTCAACAAAGGAGAAACTGTTAACACGACACTGAATTATCTAAGTTGTCGTCTGATCTGAACGATTTTATGTAAGTTAATACCGCAACATGTCTAAATTTCTGAGCATTAGTAATTGCATTATAATTTCGAATTTTCCTGGATAATGGTTTAAAATTTTGGCACAGGGCCAGCAATTTCAGGGGTAGGAGAAAGTCAATTATAGTGACAACAGTGCTCAAATGATACTTATTCTATCAACCCCGAAAGAATGAAAGGCGAAATCAACCTTGGTAGTAACTGAACACAGAAAGTAAATTCGGAAGAAATACTGCGAACCATTTTGTCCAGCGTGCTAATGATTCTACCTATTCACCGTCTTTATGTCCCTGAATAATACTGGCAATCTCATGATGATGGGACATTTTTAATGCAAGAAGCAAGGAATGTCACATGCATATTTATTAAGGGAATTATATAATATATAACCAAGGTATGTGTCTCATTATTATGAAGCATTCTTTATAAACCCAGATCTCGAGTTTACTTATTTTTTATTAAACTATTTAGTTATTTGGGATGTAGTTTTGGTGAAGCTTTGTGCGGTATAACTTTAAAGAAGGTTGTTGGGTAAGGTGAGAAGAATGCGAGAAGATACAAAGTAAACTACAAAAAGAGAAGAAAAGAAAAAAGTTGCAGTTGTACCTTGTATTTCTATGTTTCGTGGTGAAGACCCATTCTTCAAGGCATTTAGGAACAGCGATAGTTGCGAAAAATCGTTGCTCAGATGTGTGTGGGAGAAGGAGGTAGGGAAGGAAGGAGGAAGGAGGAAGACATGCACAGACTGGTGTTGCTATAGCAACCAGTCTGCTTCGTGTAGTTCCTTGCTGTTGTTCATGACTGGTCTCAGTTTGTTTATAAGGAAGGACTCCATCATTCTGAGATTGCCCCTTTCAACATCATACTACATATATATGCACGAATAGACGTATATAACAAATATGTAGACGTATAAACATTTGGCTCGTGTATGTGTGTGTGTGTGTGTGTGAAGAATTGTGAAGAAATCCATATTTTCTAAATAGGTCATATCCTACATCTAGTTACGGAAATTTGTCGAAAGATCCGCATTCATAACAAATGATAACAAAAAACGGATCTACACTTCTTAAAATACATTGTTATCAACCAATTGCCTTAATATCTGTAATCTCAAGTCGGGCGTTTTCTCTTTTCAAACATTTGAAATAACACAAAACGTGGTGTTGATTCGATTTGCGTCTTCATTCCGACTAACCAATCGCTAACGTCGTCTGTAGACCCCCTACCTTCATGCAATCATCATTTCCGCCATAGTCAACGTCATTCTTCGCCATATTTTTCTTTCAACTGACACAGTAATAACTTCTCAGGTACATTTTTTATCGTAAATCTTTTATCTTTTGTTTGTTTCAATCATTAGATTGCGATCATGCAGTGGCGCGGCCTTGAACGGTTTAGTCGTAAAAAATAAGCAACCCCAAATTATTTTATTTTGTTTTAGTTTGGTATACTTTTGAAGTCTGTAGTTTATCGATTACTCTTGCAGGTTTGATAAATGTGTCACGTGTTCTGGGATACAAGCACACAAGCTTAAAGACACACACACACACACACATGTATATATGACGGATTTCTTTCAGTTTCCCTCTGCCAAATCCACTCACAAGGCTTTGATCGGCCCAAGGTGCCACGCAATGGAACTGAACCCGAAACTATGTGGGTGGAAAGAAAACTTCTTTCCACACAGACACCTATGCATATATATATATATATATGCACCTATGCATATATATATATATATATATATATATATATATATATATATATATATACATACATATGGACCGTGTCCTTGCCCCCCCCCTAGTGGCTTCTCTCCCTTCTCACATCCGCGACATCCAGAGCCTCTATACGGTGATCCCTCACGACGAGGGGCTGCGTGCACTTAAATATTTCCTCGATCTACGCCCCAGCCCACAACCCGACACGTCCACACTCATTCGTCTGACCGAACTTGTCCTCTCTCTTAACTGCTTCTCGTTC
This sequence comes from Octopus bimaculoides, assembly GCF_046866305.1. NCBI lineage: Eukaryota > Metazoa > Mollusca > Cephalopoda > Octopoda > Octopodidae > Octopus > Octopus bimaculoides. The sequence goes on along the minus strand of NC_142936.1, from coordinate 75,297,237 downwards.
GCGGGTGATTTCTACTAATTGTATTCGGGAGTGGCCATGGGAACGACAATGGGCCCCAACTATGCGAACCTGTTCGTTGAAGCCCAAATATTCTCAAGTTTCACTGGTCCTACTCCCGAACTACTCCAGTTACTGCAACAGCCTGGGTTTCAGGGGCCCACGGCTTTTTAATATTCTCCCAAAGAGCCTGAGGAACCTGGACAAAGCAGATGTAGGCGTTTTTTAAATCAAAGCTGGACCTCTTCCCGTCGAGAGTCCCAGATGAACCTACCTCACGGCAAGAGGTGCAAATGAAGGTAGCTACATCAAACTATTTTCATTCCTCCACTTCACTCTCTATTTTGTATCTTATCTAAATTAACTATTGCTTAACCATCTTCTCACACCGTCTCCTGAAGGGATATAATAAATATCCTGAAAACAGCTGTAAGACCTTCTATTTATAAATGTTCTAAAATCTTCACACCCTTGGTTTTTTATCTCATTCTGAAAAAAAATTATATATATATATATAGGCGTAGGAGTGGCTGTGTGGTAAGTAGCTTGCATACCAAACACATGGTCCCGGGTTCAGTCCCACTGCGTGGCATCTTGGGCAAGTGTCTTCTACTATAGCCTCGGGCCGACCAAAGCCTTGAGTGGATTTGGTAGACGGGATCTGAAAGAAGCCCGTCGTATATATATATATGTATGTGTGTATGTGTTTGTTTGTCTGTGTTTGTCCCCCCAACATCGCTTGACAACCGATGCTTGTGCGTTTACATCCTGGGGTCGATTTGCTTGACTAAAGGCAGTGCTCCAGCATGGCCACAGTCAAAAGACTGAAACAAGTAAAAGAGATATATGGGCCTCCAAGCAGTTTTCGTCTATCGAATTCATTCCCAAGGCATTGATGGCCCGGGTCTATAATAGAAAACACTTCTCCAAGGTACCACAGGGTGGGATACTCAACCCAAAACCACGTCAGTGTAAAGCGGGCTTCTTAACTACACAGCAAGCAATTAACTCCCTCAGTAACGTTACTTAATCCGGATAGTACCATCATTCCTAAGTAATTCGGACAACAAGTTCGAATATCAACACCACAAAACCATCATCGTCACCGCCACTGCCATCATCATCATCATCATCATCGTCAGCATTATCACAGTCGTAGTTCCGTTGTTGTAGTTGTCGCCGTCGTTATCGTCGTCGTCATCATCTTCATCTGCAACAATATCAAAAGCAACAACAATGACTACAACAACGACGAGAACACGATCATTTAGTATTATTACATGATAAATCATCTTATGACAATCTACGACCAAAATGGATGGACACCGAGGATCGAATTCCAAAGTTTGATACGAAAACATTGATGTTAGCCACAGCAACAGCAGCAGCAGCAGCAGCAGTGGTGGTCGTGGTCGTAGTGATGATGGTGGTGGTGGTGGTGGTTGGGGTTGGGGGTAACGGTAGTGGGGGTAATGGTGGTGGCAGCGATTATGTAGTGGTGGTGTCCGTGGCGGCAGTTCAATGTTGGAGCTAGTGCAAGTATTGTAGTTCTTTGTGGTGGTGGTGGTAAGGGTGGAGGCGGCAGCGGTGTTGCTTCGGGAGGGAAAACAGAATAACATGCAAACAACAAACGTAAAGACAATGTATTCATTCATATATATATATATATATATATATATATATATATATATGGATTATTTTTTCACCGACTGTGCCGCCATGTCTCATTGATGTCTCGTTGGAATATTTTCTAGACGCCATTTTGTGAAAATGTTTCTTCTCTCTCATTGAATGTAGTTTTGCATTGTTTTGTGATATGTTTGTTTGTTTCTTTGTTTGTTTGTTTGTTCTTCGATATCCCGTGACAACTTAAATTTAGAAATGATTCAATGCTACAACATCCATCTTAAGCATTTTTTTTTTTCATTTGTCTTTTTATCGAAAATAGAAAACATCTAGTTTTATCAAAGTAGTTGAAAGAACTAATAATGAAAAAATATGATTTTGTAAGTTTGTTTTCATTTGAAAATACGTGTTTATATGAGTCTTTGTATGATTGTGTGTGTGCAAAAATTGTGCGAAAGTAGAAGAGGAATAACGGAGACAGAGAGAGACAGGCAGACAGAGTGAAACAGACAGAGAGAGGGGGAAATAAAGCGAGAAAGAGAGAAAGAAAGCAAGAGAGTGAGAGTAAATGGGGAAGGTTTGGGACGCCTTTTAAATCTAATAATACATCAATTCACCGGAAATGGAAAATAACATGGTTAGGATTATTATTATATCTGTGTACGAAATATAATTAAATTATATTAAGCTACTTATTTGAAGCCTTTTGTTTTTTTAATGAATATGACGATGATTTCGATAATCATTTATATCTGCATTTCAGATCGCATGGACGCAGCAACATCCCTGCCCATGCATCAGCTTTAGTCTTCTCTTCAAAGTGTCCTTGAAACTCATGAATGACGTTCAGTATTTGCAGGCATTTAAAACACGCTTTTTTTTAAATAAAAAAAGCAATAAAAAATAATTGCCTTGTGTCTAATGTGGCCGCTTTACGGATGAGGGACCGAGTGTGGTAGGTTAAGGAGCCAGATAAGCACAACTCCTCTAGGCATAATGTTGTTGGCACTCCGTCGCTTACGACGTCGAGGGTTCCAGTTGATCCGATCAACGGAACAGCCTGCTCGTGAAATTAACGTGCAAGTGGCTGAGCATTCCACAGACACGTGTACCCTTAACGTAGTTCTCGGGGATTCTGCCAATTCGCCGCCTTTAATTATTACTAATAATCCTTTCTACTAAAGGCACAAGGCCTGAAATTATGGGGGGGGTGGAGAACTAGCCGATTACATCAACCCTAGTGTTTCAGTGGTACTTAATTTATCGACCCCGAAAAGATGAATGGCAAAGTCAACCTCGCCGGAATTGGAACTCAGAGCATAGCGACGGGCGAGAATCCGTTAAGCATTTCGTCCAACATGCTAATGATTCTGCCAGCTCACCGACTTGAATTATTACTAACAATAGAATATCGAAAACAAGCCGAAACCTCACAGTCTGTTAGCACAAACTTATGAAAAGTTTCTTTAATCCATATAATATATATATATATATATATATATATATATATATATATATATATATATATATACATACATACATACATACATACATACATACATACATATATATATATATATATATATATATATATATATATATATATATATATATATATATATATATATATATATATAAATAATGATTTGATTTTTCATCGTTCATCAACAACCTAGTTACTTATAGGATACTTGATTGTATCCCCGTGAGCTACAGTGGTGTAAAGACGTTTCTTCAAACCAGATCACAGAGTTCAGTTTATCAATGCTTTATAGCTATTTTACTGCGATTACTGCAATAATAAACCTGTAATATGTTTGAATAGTAATTCCACATTATAGCTTGTGTTACTGGGATACCGTTGAAGTATTTGTTTTTCTGTGTGTGTGTGTGTGTGTGTGTAAAAGTAACTATATTCATAAATATTGAAATACATTTGTTTTCCAGGGCACATAGCTACACATAAAATAGAGTCGAGCGTCCATTGCTTTCCAAGGTAAGTTGTAATTAGGCACGCAGCTGCTCTAGCATTGACTGAGATTTGAAACTGCGTCGTGGTGTAGACTGGCCTGATCCTTACTCACAGGAGTGTATAGGCAACTATATCCTTTCTACTAAGGCATAAGGCCTGAAATTTTGTTGCAGGGGATGGAGTTTAGTCGAGTACACCAACCATAGTACTCAACTCGTACTTATTTTATCAACTCCAGAAAGAATGAAAAGCAAAGTCGATCTCGGCTGCATTTGAACTCAGAGCGTAATGGTTGCAGAAATATTACAAAGCAATTTTTTTTCGGGCACGATAATGCGTCTATTAGTTCTGCAATTATATCGACTCCACTAATTCACTGTGGAGGCGTAATGGCCCAGTGGTTAGGGCAGCGGACTCGCGGTCATAGGATCGCGGTTTCGATTCCCAGACCGGGCGTTGTGAGTGTTTATTGAGCGAAAACACCTAAAGCTCCACGAGGCTCCGGCAGGGGATGGTGGCGAACCCTGCTGTACTCTTTCACCACAACTTTCTCTCACTCTTACATCCTGTTTCTGTTGTGCCTGTAATTCAAAGGGTCAGTCTTTTCACATTGTGTCACACTGAATATCCCCGAGAACTACATTAAGAGTACACGTGTCTGTGGAGTGCTCAGCCACTTGCACGTTAATTTCACGAGCAGGCTGTTCTGTTGATCGAATCAACTGGAACCCTCGACGTCATAAGCGACAGAGTGCCAACAACAATGCAGGGGTAGGTGAGAGGAGAAGATCACACCTGGAACGTCTCTCATCATAAATCTGTTCAATGAATCATGTTAGCAGTGACATAACGCTAAACAACAGCATCGGCAACATTGCCACAATACTGTAACCAACGGAGCCAATCACCTACCCCAAATCATCTACCCTGGTAGCACAAGCCTTCAGAGCATCGTACTTACTCGGACAGTACCAAATCAACAATTATGTGGCAATACTTTGTGGTGGGTCGCTGTAACATGATTGCAAATGAAACGAGATTTACTTTTGTTTCTATAATTCCATTGAAATACTCTGCTTTTGTCTCAATAAATTTGGAAAATAATGAGGGAAAATTAGCCCCGCGCTGTGGGGGTGGCTGCTGCGGCGAATGTCACTGGCCATTCTCTGCGGCAATACCTTTGCAATTATGTCCGTGAGGGGCGGCTAAACACGCCATTTGTTCTGGAGTGCACAACCTGTTACTCTTCACCCCCATCTTCTACTGCTTAATTCCACCCCCTGTTTTTTTTCCTTTTTCTTTGTTTACTTGTTAAAGTAATTATGGGTTTCCTTTTTCTCGGTAATTTGATCTTTTATACTTTAACAGTCTTTTTTTATCTTTTCTTCCTGTAAAAATATGCTTTTAACGAAATTTAGAAAAATAATTTTGATATTAAGCTGATATTTGGAGCAGAATTTAACACAAAATTTTGACGTGTGGTTTCAATTTAGATTACTTTAAAATAGAGTTGTTTTTTGTCATAAAACCATGGGCAGTCTCAGGTGGTTTCGTGTCAAAAGAGTTAATATGGTTTCTTAAATACGAAAAAATTGACACTACAATGGAATCTGTTTAGCTTGATTTGGAAGATTACAGATGTTCTCTCTGTGCAGAGAAATCAAAAGTCTTTTTTTTTCTTTTTTCTTTTTTCTTTTTTCTTTTTTTTCTTTCTTTTTGCAAGCCTACCGAGATTGATGTCATTAACATTCCGTTTAAACAATTGTGTGTCCATGACCGCAGGAAAAAGATGAAATAGTTTTAAAGGCTCGATACTCGAAGAACGAAGGACAAGGCGTAATCGTCGGTACAGACACGGTTGAGGTGGAATTAACATAGGAAATAAGACGTGAAGCGAGAGAAA
>NC_142936.1:75246739-75289239 GCF_046866305.1 Octopus bimaculoides | reverse complement strand
CCATTTTAAAATGTTGCAAGCTCTTTGTCTTGATGGTGACGAAAGGAATTCCATAGATGGAAACCTTTTTTTATATCATCAGCAGGTATCCTGAAGTCACGAGCGTTTCATTCTTTAGCCGCTACTATGCTTAGCCTGAGCAGAGCAGCGAGGACTGAACTAGCTCATTTGCAGAAAGATAGTATCTAAAGTCCCTTATCAACTACCACAGTCCTGAGCTGGCCTCGGCAAGTATGGCTGCCTCCCAAGAGGTTTTTCTTCTGTTACTTGGGTTCCAAGCTGACCTGCCGCAAGAAATAGCGCACCGATCTTGTTATCTAGTCTAGTCTGAGCGATGAGTTTTTCCGTCAGATCCACTTAAATCATTCAGTCAGAGGTTTTATGTAAAATAGAAATCGGGTCCCCCACAACTGCTTTTGACTTAAGAGTCTTATCAACTTTCCGTTAAAACTTGATACCTGAGGGTAGTGACACATGCTTCTGATTGGCCTTAACTCTCCACAACTTAACTCTGAAAGGGCCTTGTCGAGGTTCCACGATAGATGTACGTTTGTGTATGTATCTATGTGTGTGTGTGAGTATTTGTGTTTGTGTGTGTGCATGTACATACATACACACACACACACACACACATGTGCGAGAGCGCAAAAAGGAAAAAAGAGGCAGACAGACAGATCTCACGCATTACTTAACAATTTATCTCCCAGGATTTTTCTAACAATCGAGTGAAACTCAATCCAAACCACAATTCTTATAGATTTTTTCCTGCTGTCATTTCAAGATTTTTCTGTGTCTCTAGTTTCTATCTGAATTATTTTCTTTAGTTTTGTTTTGTTTTGCTTGTTATTTTCGCACTGATTATTACGTTTTCTTTTATGTATTGTCTTCAGTTGTCATATATACTGAACAATACTTCTTGCATGGCATTTAAAACACATGTATACTATTGATATTTATTATATGAAAACTCGCGGGTGGTGGATTATCAGAATTGGTTGAGAGGTAGACAAAGTGGCTTATTGTATTTAATTACATATTTGGAGTTCGAATCCTGCCGGTGACAATTTTGTCATTCCTTCCTCTGAGAGTCACTACCCAACATACTAAAACCCATAGCCCATTCTATCTATGTTGCTACATTATTACTATCAGCGCAAGTCGATGCGGAGAACATTGGGTCAATGTAGAAGTAGCAGCTAAACATCCGTCAAGTTACACCCTAAATGTCATTGAAAAATTAAGGACCCATTGGTTAATATACTCTTAGGCATATTGTGTGTTAACAAAAAACGGGTTCGTTGGGGTTGGACTAGTTTTGATCATAGGTCTGTTTGATCAGAGGTGACATAGGATGCCGTTAAGCATCAGAGTTACTGGCCTCTGTTAATCATATGAACAAGCTATTTACATGTTATTTCGCTCACCAGTCCTACCTGAAATACCTACCTTTCTGCAGATCCCGCCTCGTTACCGAAAAATAGTTACGCTTCTGTCAGGGGATTGTGACTTGAATAAGTCAATGGGAATACAGTTTCCATTGGTTCGCTCGGGAGATCGACGACCAACACCATAAGAAAGTGGCGTAAAATTTGGGAGAGACGTAAGTCGATAACATGGATTCCAGTACGTGACTGGTACTTTATTTCATCAAGCTCGACAGAATGATAACAAAGTTGGCATCAGTGGGATTTGAACTCAGAATGTAAAAGTACTGTAACTAAATACCACAAGGCATTTTGTCCGGTGCTCCCACGATTCGACCAAACCACTGTCTTAGTTTTAGAGTTTATATTGCTTTCAAATTGTGGTACAAGGTCAGCAATTTCGTGGAAGAGGTCCCAGGTCTCAACAAGCACTTATTTTATTGACCCTGAAAGAATGAAAGGCAAATTCCACCTCAGTGGAACTTGAACTCAGGACGTAAAGACAGACGAAATGCCGCTAAGCACTTCGCCCAGCGTGCTAACATCTCTGCCAGCTCGCAGGCTTAGTTTTAGAGTTTATATTAAGAAGACAAAACAGAATTTACATCAATATAATTGTTCTCCCTTAGGAGTTGGACAAGTTTAGTAAGTTTAGTAAACATGTTAATTTGACCGTCCCCTCTTCAATCCGCATGGTCACCACCTATGTGAAACGGTATACTTAAAAGCATCCAACGCCATATTGCTTCTAAAGCAGATGCAAATTCACAGATTTGTTGCGAATATTAATCGATCAGCTGCAAAGGCGCATGACTTAGTGGTTAGGGGTATTGGACTCATGATTGTAAGATTGCGGTTTCGATTCCTGGACCGAGCAATGCGTTGTGTTCTTGAGTAAAATATTTCATTTCACATTACTCCAGTCCAATCATCTGACAAAAGTGACTAATCCAGCAACGGACCGGCGTCCTGTCCAAGGAGAACATACACCATAGAAACCAGAAAAGAGGTTTTATGAGTCTATTTGACCGGGAAAGCAGCTTAAGGCGATGAGTTGGCAGAATGGTTAGCAACTCGAGAAAAGCATTTAGCGGCATTTCGTCTGTCTCGACGTTCTGAGTTCAAATTCCGTCGAAGTCGACTTTGCCCTTTCGGAGTCGATAAAATAAGTACCAGTTGATCATTCTGGTCGATGTAATTGACTCACCCACTCCTCAGAAATTGCTGGCTTTGTACCAAAATTTGAAATCAATATCAATCGATTAAATCGACCTTAGCCTCTAACTGGAGCAAGGTCTGAAATTTGAGGGCGATAGTTAATCAATGTCATAGATCCCAGTACTTGATTGATACTTTATTTTTATCGGCCTCAGACAGATGAAAGGGTTAGTTGAACTCGGAGAGATATAACTCCAGAAAATAAAAATATAAATATAAACCGCAAAGCTTTTCAGTCCACCGCTTTGCTTTTCTGATAATCCACCGCCTTTTAGTCTTGATATAATGGTTTCTGATTGAACCATATGGCCGGTAATTTTGTGACTGGATTAGTCGATACCACTGCCTCCACCACTTGACCGTGTTTTATTTTATCGATTTCGAATGGATGAAAGGCAAAGTTGCCCGCGGCAGGATTTGAACTTAGAAGGTAATGATTCGGAAGAAATATCGTAAACCATTCAATCTGCCTCTTCACCAGTTCTGTTAACTTACCTCCTTCAAGTTTTGATATAATATCAATAACATACGTGTGATTTAAATGTCACGTAGGAAGCATCGCTATGTGTATATGACAATAGAAGACAATGCATAAAAATGTAAAATGTAATAACCTGTGCAAAAATAATAGAAAAACAAAAAGAAAACATAAGAATTCTGGTAAATAAATTGATTACGATAGAAACTAGAGACACAGAAAAATCTTGAAATGACAGCAGAAAAATCTATAGGAATTTTGGTTTGGTTTCTCTTTCACGCAATTCTTAGATAAACAAGAAAAACAAATTGATAAGTTGGACGAGAAAAATGACTGTCTGTCTATTACCTCCCTCCCGCTCTCTCTCTCTCTCTCTCTCTCTCTCTCTCTCTCTATATATATATATATATATATATATATATATATATATATATATATATATATATATATATCAGTTTGTCTACCAGCATGCGTATATTCTTCTCTTTTTCGCTTTGTGTGCATACATACATACATACAAACACACATACTTATATACATACATACATACATACATACATATATATGAAATCATAATTAAGGGTATCTAAGAGATACCACCACGCTAGATATAGCAGCCAAAACTTGACTCTAAAACCATATTAAATGATACAGTTTTAGAGTCAATTTTTGGCTGCTATAACTAGCGTGGTGGTATCTCTTAGATACCCTTAATTATAATTCTAATAATAATTACTACCTTTGAGGGTTTTATTCCCATGCTGGCCACCTAAAATCAGTATTTTAAATAACGATTTTATCCCTATATATATATATATATATATATATATATATATATATATATATATATATATATATACGTAATTAGTTAAACGATCCAGAAAAGCACTCAAAACATAGAGTGCGATAGTTGATTTTGGCCGTTTCGATCACCTGTTACTCCATAGTTACCATAACAGGTCCAAACTGGCGAAGAGATATTCCTCATTACTCTGAAAGCGAGAGTAATATTCTTGTACTGAAATTAAAAACTACATAAGGAAGAGTAGAATGAGTAAGACTTATTCAAAAGAAAACTGGGCAATTGTCAGGCTCCATATTTCATAGACACTGGAGGATGAAAGACAAAGTTGATCTGGGTGGGATTTGAACTCAGCATGTAAAGAAATGAAACAATTGCCACAAGGTATCCTTTCCGATGATCTAGTGATTTTTGCCTTCTTGCTACTTTATTTTATCGACCCAGAAAGGATGAAAGGTAAAGTTGATATCAGCTGGATTTGAAATCTATTAATGACAATACTCGAATGTTAAGAATTGAAGAGATCAAAAATGTACATAAATATGCAATGCAAATGTAACGAGAGGTATGGGATAATGGGTGGCATGTGGAGGGGAGTGATAATGGATGAGGGTAGGGAATTATTAGAGGGAGGATAAGAGTGAAAGATGAAAAGGGGTGAGTAGATGACAACGGCCTGCGTATGGTGGTTGAGAACAATGGAGGGTATTGAACCGGAATTCCATAGAAATTAAACAGTGTGCAGAATTAGTATGAGAAAAATTGAAAATTAGAAAATAATCAATAATCAATAGACTACTCCTAAAAATAAAGTTATGAGTCTAAAACATAAATTTAATGGTGATAGAAGTATAAATTGATATTTGTTTGTCTGGCGGTCAAGTGTGCTAGGGTATAGGGATATAGTTCTGAAGGTCATCCGAGTGGTGAGGATCGACGTTGAGCAGAGCGCTGGCAGCAGGTCAGAATGACACAGAGAAGAGCAGATCTTTTTTTTTATTATTTTATTTTTGGTAAACAGCGTGAGGGGTTGTACGTCATTTATAATTTAGTGAATTAGTGATTTGATGATATAATAAATTAACAAAACTGCTGAATAAATAAGTGGAGCAATGAAATTATAGGAAAAAAATCAATAAAGGCGAAGGGCTATTAATGAGTTAACGGAACTAGTTAGTTAATGGTTGGGAGAGGTGAAAGTTGCGATAAAAAGAATATTATGAAGGGAAGTGGATAATAATGATTTTCATAATGAACCTAATGTGCTAATGATAATGCAGAACAATAATGATAACACAATAATACGGGGAAAATATAAAGGGACAGGAGGAGTGAGTGTGAGGATAATAATGATAACAATCTTTCCTACTATAGGTACAAGGCCTGAAATTTCGGGGGGAGGAGACTAGTCCCCAGCAGAATTTGAGCTCAGAACGTAAGCACGGACGAAATGTTGTTAAACATTTTGCCCGACCCCCAATGTTTCATCGGTACTTAATTTATCGACCCCGAAAGTATAAAAAGCCTAGTCGACCTCGTCGGAAATTGAACTCAGAACATGAATACGGACGAAATACCGCCTGAAAAAAATTAATTAATTAATAATAATGATAATAATTTGAGTGCATTTCATTGGATGATTATTTACAGTCATGTCACGGGTGGGTGCTGATGACAGCACTGAATGAGAAGGTACAAGCAGAGACAGAATCTTTGGTTGATATTTAGAAAAGAGTGTTTGAGGGGAACATGGCAATATGGAAAGAAACGTCATTGTTTGGAATGTTTTCACAAGAATCACAGAAGCTGGCTGAACCCAAGTCATGGAGATGCTTGTGGAATGAGTAAGAGACCGAAGAAGTGATCTTTGCTGACTAAGAGCAGGCCTTGAAAACAAGTTCTGTCCAGTACTCTATCGTTCACACAGCAGAGTCACCACTATGCAGAAAATGTGAGCAGGAGACTAAAACAATAGGACGCGTTATCAGTGGCTGCTCACTATTAGCACAAAAAGAGTACAGACGTCAACATGACATAGTCGCTCTTAAGGTGTACTAGGAATTCTGCAAGAAATGCGATCTTCCGTGCACAGATAACAAAGGCCAAATGGCTTTCTGGCTCTTGTTCAAGGCTTGGTTGTAGTGACGGTATTCGTTTAGACTATATTGTACATTTATAGTTTTAAGGTACGAAATGCGCTCTAATTGGAAGGACATTTTTCTGTGAAGGAAGAAAATCGAGGTAGTTGTTTATAGTTTAAATGAAGTTGATGCAAAACCGACATACGGTTTGGTAGAGTTGTTATATTGCATGGATAAACAAGGTTTTTGATCAACCAAGTTAAATGCGTATATAAGGGAATTGATGAACTTACACTAAACTGCAATTTCAGTACTTATTTCTGGTAAGAGTGTAGGAGCTTGTTTAGATTTGGAGTCGTGGAGTATGAAATATTTATCGTATCCTTATCAAAATGTTATATCTATGATTGGATGAGAAGTATTAAGTATTGAAACGAATAATTTAGCCTTAAGTGTAAGTTACTCAAAATCTTGTATGGATTGTTCCAGCAAATATTTTTGTTTTCGTTGTTACACTTGTACGATGCTTGATTCGATATACATGATATTTTTTCCTGTTAGGTTGTTATTGTAGCAGGAGTGGTCTTTGAATATCTGCTCATTAGCAGAGAGTTTTGAAAGTTTATAGGGTACATTCTTAATGAGTTAGAGTTGTTCCTGAGGTGGTTTGATTTCCTGTGTATGCAGTTTAGTGTCTCGTTAGGCTTACGAAAAGGATAGTACTAAGAATTAGATAGAAAAATGATGTTAAGAAAGTTTATTCTTTTAAAGTTAGTTGTTATGATGAAATTAAATCTGAAATTTTTATAAAGCAGATGAGTGCTTTCTTATTTTACCGGTAAGACCAGGATTGCAGTTTCTGAACAGGAGAAAGGATGTCATACATGTATAGCAGGCTCTCGGGGAGCAGAAAATTATACTGTAAGATGTGTGTGTGTGTGTGTGTGTGTGTGTGTGTGTGTGTGTGTGTGTGTGTGTGTGTGAGTGAATTTATAGTCAACATTGGTGAATTAAACAATCGGTAGATGGACAAAATTTCAGCTACGTCCTATACTTTCTGAGTTTCAAATTACACCGACTTTGCCTTTCGTCCACTCCAATCAGATACTGGGATGTTGATCCAATTGGCCTTAGCCCCTCCCCATCCAACCCCATCTCCGCTACCTTATACTTATTGAAAATGAGGGGTCTTGTTCCAGTATAAGCTGGACATAACTCGTAGTTGAATATGTGCCTTGGCATCATACCTTTCACTAAAGTTTTCTTTAAGTGCTCCATATAGTCTTGATCAGATACAGGCATCCACTTCAGTCGGTGGAGAATGTAAGACATGGCAGCTTGAGAGACAGAATGTTGCACCTCAGCGCTTCATTGTTGCAACTGTTTATTTACTCTGGAAGGATGAACAGCAGCAATTGAACTCAGAGCGTAAAAATCCATAACAAAGAGTTATGAGACATTTTGTCCCATGTTCTAACGATTCCTTTAATTCATTACCTATGTAAGAAAAATATTTTATCAAGAATAGACAATCTTTCAAAATTTAGGATGATAAATTCGTAGAATCGTTAGAGTGACGATCGAAATATATTGTAACATTAATTTATGGTTTTCCATGTGCTGGGTTTCGAATCCAGCAGAAGTCAACTTTTCGAATATCCGGGACTTGATAAAATAAACTAATGTCAGATATTATTCTTGAGGATGACAAGTTCATAGGAAAATGGATCAGGCTGTTTAGAATAAAGAACTCAACGTAAGTAATCTAAGTGTCAGTACGTTTAATCGTTAACCAAGAGTACGATAAAATGTTTTGCTTCACCGCAAGGCTTGTCAAACTACATATAGTTTCTGACCAGCTTTGTAACGAAAAAAATATTCTGTCAAACTCATAGTTATCGGTTAAACGTGCCAGTCAGATATTTGTCGTTGATCAAATCAACAATGCTATATCTCTGAAAATTCGAGGTCTTGTACTGATGCTAGAAATCATTGATGGTGTTTTATTACTCCTTATTTCATACATGCTTGTTCTATTTGGTCAGTGATTATCTTCGGCTTCCTTAGCTTTAAATGGAATCGTAACATATATCTTCATAGACAAAACGGTAGTATATCTAGTTATCTTTTCCTTGTGTGCAGCAATTAACATAGTACAGAAAGCCAAGAAGACGATCGTCAGTTTTAAACTGTTGTCGCTACTTGTAGCGATACGTTACAGCTGCGACCGTGGCGTAGCTAGAGTGTGTGCCATCTGCGGCAGCACTTGAGTTTTCCTCCGCAAGCCTACACAAACTTATAAAGTAGACGCAACAGTGCCACCCAATAAAAGTGTTGGCCCCACTAGCCACGCTACTGCTCTGTGTTATATACCTGCTGCTTTGACGGACCTGGGCTAGAGTAGACTGGGTTTTGAGTGAAAAGCCTACAGACGAATTGCATTTACGATTCTCGTTTACGAGTCGCTCACTTCTTTACATGGCCTTTTTGCCTTCTTCCTCAAAGAAAAATGAATGGTAATAATTGCCTACATGTTACACTCAGTCTACGACAGAATCGGGAAGGCTGTTTTTGAAACGAAATACAAAGTTTGAAGAATAAGTCATTATATTAGAATATATTTTTGTTGATTTAATTTTATTTACAGCTAAACTTTACAGCAAATTGCTAATTTTAGAAACGGTTATTTATACTTCTTTACCTACAATTGTAATTGCGTCTGTAGAGTAATTACAATCATGTTTATAACTTAGAAATCCGTAGAAACTTTCGGTAAACAAATGTTACGGTACGTTGCTTATTACGAAACTCCACCTGTTTTAGATTTTGTATGAATTATTGCCAATAATTATACTTCATAAAATAATACAATTAGCAACGTGTGTGTTTGTGCGTGTGTACGTGTGTGTGCGTGTGCGTGTGAGAGAGAGAGAGAGTGAGTGAGTGGCCTTGTCAAATAGGAGTTAAATTTCAATGCAGTTTTCTATCTTAGAAAGGTTCTTCACCTTTTGTCCGCATCGTCGAGGCCTCCAGGCTTTTTAAAGACAATTTACTCATACGATTTCTTACTCCTAACACAAGTTTTTCTTCTTATCAGTTTATACAATTATTGGAAAACTGTATCTTAGTTGAGTAAATATTATAGTTACTTTTAACCTTTAAAATTGCATTGTCAATTCATCAGCGCCGTTTTCTTCGCTATTCCCCACCTAGGATGAAACCTATTCGTGAAAAATCGCCAGCTGCATCACCGAAGGTATAATAAGCCAACATTTGTTTCAATACTTACACAATTTCTTAACTCACTATAGCTTCAGGGTACTAAAACAGAATTATGATTTTGCTTTAATCCCATATTGCCTTTCGTATGTATGTATGTATGTATGTATGTATGTATTTATCTATCTATCTACATATATATATATATATATATACAACATACACATATATACATACATATATATATACACAACATGCACATATATACATACATATATATATATACACAACATGCACATATATACATACACATATATATACACATATACATATACACAAACACACACACACATATATATATATATATATATATATATATACACACACACTACATACATATATATGTATACACACACGAACACTACATATATATATATATATATATATATATATATATGTACACACTACATACATATATATGTATACACACACGAACACTACATTATATATATATATATATATATATATATATATATATATATATATATATATATATATATATAAACACACTTCATACATACATATATATACGAAGTAGTGCTGGAAAGTTCCTGGGCTTTAAAGGTATCGTAAAGACCTTGGCTGGATACACAACATTCCGAGTTCTTTTGTAGAGCTTAGAAAAGCTGAAGTACCGCTGCAATAAGTGTGTGAATCTGAGAGGGGAACATGTTGAATAAAAACATTATTGACTGATTCTCTTGTATTTCCTTTAATCCAATGCCAGGAACATTTCAGCCCCCGCTGAGAGAGAGAGTGAGAAAAAGTATCAAAATGTTCCCGGGCTAGTTCTGTGGCGCGCCAACAGATGGCAGCGTGTGCAGTGAGAGCTAACATGGAACTTCAGGAGGCAGTGTGCTGTGTCATAGATAGGAAGTTGGAACAAAGAGCCAACGTGAAATTTTGCGTTAAACTTAGGACTCTGCTACAGAAATGTTGAGCATGCTTTGGCAAACTTACGGCGACGAGGCAATGGGTCGTACGCAATGTTTCGAGTGGTACGGGTGCTTCAAGAGGCACGACAGAGCCGCAGCTCAATCAAGAGATTTTTTTTTTTCGACATACGCGGTATTGTACATCGAGAAGTCGTCCTCCTCGGCCAGAGAGTTCTTCGACGTTTTGAAACATTTGAGAGAAGACATTCGGGGAAAAAGACCGGATCTATGGAGCGCGAAGAATTAGGTTCTTCACGACGATAATGTTCTGTCACCGAGCAATCTTCACTTGTGAGCTTTTCGCCAAAAACAACATAGTATCGCTTCCACACTCTCCCTATTCGCCAGATTTAATACCTGAGGACTTCCATCTCTTCCCCAAGATGAAAACACAGTTCAAAGGTCACTGTTTTAACACCGCTGTCGAGATCAGGAGCGAATCACAGAAGGTCTTTGACTCGTTTAGGGAAAACGACTTCCAGGCCAGATTCCAAAAGTGACCGGCGTATTGCTGCGCAAAGTGACTATTTTGAAAAAGAAGATGTTAAACTTAGAAAATAAATTATTTTTTTTGTTTTTATTAAATATAACTAGTCTGGAAACGTTTTGATACCATCTCGAATATATATATATATATATATATATATATATATATATATATATAAGGCAGTGCTCCACTGAAACAAGTAAAAGAATATATATATATAAGCAATGTTAATTCTCCAAATGAAGTATTAACAGTAACTGCACGATAAAGTGAAGTATATTGCCACTTAAGTGTGGCTGACCCCTAGGGGTGGATGTTACTGTTGCTTTTAGCCCCAGGAGGACATCTCCTCCAGCTGGCTTATCGACACACTACTGTGTCCTGTTTGCCAAGGGAAGTTATCCCTCTCGTCGTGATCTGTAGCACGAACGGAGCCGGGTTTCAGGGTTATTTCCCTTCGTCAGCGTCCGATAGCCACTGATCTTTGATGAGAGAGATAAATTCTTGGCAATCTTATGTATACTTTCCCAGTGAAATTCTTCACTGATATCGAAAAGGTGATAACAAGAATTAACATTGCTTGTTTTCACCTTTTCGATATCAGTGAAGAATTTCACTGGAAAAGTATACATAAGATTGCCAAGAATTTATCTCTCTCATCAAAGATCAGTGGCTATCGGACGCTGACGAAGGGAAATAACCCTGAAACCCGGGTCCGTTCGTGCTACAGATCACGATGAGAGGGATAACTTCCCTTGGCAAACAGGACACAGTAGTGTGTCGATAAGCCAGCTGGAGGAGATGTCCTCCTGGGGCTAAAAGCAACAGTAACATCCACCCCTAGGGGTCAGCCACACCTAAGTGGCAATATACTTCACTTTATATATATATATATATATATATATATAAGGATAAAGAGAGCAATGGTAAAGTTGGAAATATATTTTATGGATAGACGCCTCTACGTGGTCTCTTGACAAACTAGAAATAGCATCCAAATTCACTTAAATCGTTCCATATCTTTAAAAACAAAAGACACATTGGAACGATAGTGATTATGGTTAGAATGTTTTTGATCGTAGGACTTCTAAATCCAAGATTACCTGGCTGACCTGGTGTTAAACAACGCCAGCTATTAGTCAATATATTAATTTCAGTAATTTTAACTGGTATGAATTGTACGAACTCCATAATACTCTACAATATTTATTTTATTTTTCTTGTCTTTTTATTTTTGTTTTGAGAAATATGAAACTCTCGTATCAAAAATCAGTCCATTTTAAAGAGCGGTCATCCAGTAAAATTATTGGATTACTATCTCCTGATTACTAAGTTTATATCTGCTGCAGGCACTTCGTTATTTCTATGATCAGAATAACTAATTATAAACAGTGTTTGGGAAAGTTACTATCAATGACTTGCGTCTATTCATGGAGTGACTATTTTTCTCACTGCAGTTAAACGGAACAGAAACATGGAGAAAACCAAACAACACTCGGAATGAAACATTTCAGCTTGAGCTTATTAACTTAGTTTACACTGTCGGTAAAAAAAAAAATATCTAAATTTGCAGGACAGACATCACTTAATTAATCCAACCTTCTCATTTCTATCTCGTCATTGGAAAAATAGCTCACTACTTCAAAACAACCATCAAATTGAAAGCAAGAAATTTAACGAAAAAAATGATAAAACTAAACGAAACAAAACACAGAATTATAGTTTTGTTAGATGACTTTAATACGAACTCGTCAATCTTCAAATTTCTGTGTAATCTACTACGTAACAGCCAAAGTGACATTGTTATTTATTTTTGCATTTACGTGCTCCATTGTCTGTCTCTCTTATCAACCAGATCAGACAATATTCTACCCTCATTACCATCTCTTCTGCTAGCGTTTACTTTGCTCTCTTCTTCGCCGCACTTCACGTGTCCTCGTTATCTTGGTTTTTCATTGCTATTTCGTTTTGATTCAATCATTTACTAAAGGATTTAAAGATTGGTTATTTTTTTTTATTGTTATAACCAAAGTTCGTTGTTATTGTTTTCACGTTCACTCTTTGAGACTTAATTCATTCCAGAAACTTCTGTAAGTATATTTTTGGTACTTTTTACAATGATTAACATTAGTTTGTTCATTGTTTTTTGTTTGTTTTTTTGTTACTTTGTTGTTGCTGTTGCTGTTGTTGTTTAATTTGTTCTAACCATTTGGTTATTCAGCATCCACATCATCATCATTAAGATCGTCTTCATCATTGTTCTCATCGTCGTCGTCATCATCATCACCATCATAAACATTTGATAAAATTTACCATGTCTTATTTCTTTACTGCCCACAAGGGGCTACACACAGAGGGGACAAACAAGGACAGACAAACGGGTTAAGTCGATCCCAGTGCGTAACTGGTAGTTATTTAATCGACCCCGAAAGGATGAAAGGCAAAGTCGACCTCGGCGGAATTTGAACTCAGAACGTAACGGCAGACGAAATACTGCTAAGCATTTTGCCCGGCGTGCTAACGATTCTGCCAGCTCGCCGCCTATCTATTTTGCAAGCTCCTTATATCAGTCTAGCGAAATATCAACTTCAGTTTAAGTTAACTTCTAGGTGGCTACTCGACTTACTAGAAAGAACAACCGTCACACTCGAACTAAATCTTCACCGGTTAGCGAAACACCACACTGGATAAATTTTGATGGAATTACTTTACTCCGGAAGAAGACGACGGTTTGGTCATGGATAGAAGGCCTTTCATCAAACGTCTGCTCTAGCAAAGCCGACCTGGGGGCTAATCAACAAAATTAACTTGTTATCGCGATCATTCCACGTCGAACGAACAAACAGAAAGCGCAGACACAGGCTCTTCACCTCAGGCAGCAAACAAATAATAATAATAATAATAATAATAATAACATCAACAAGCACAACAGCTACAACAACAACAACAACTAGTATTGGTAAGATTGACTGCCACACTGGACTTTCAACTGATGTTGCTTTTAGAAGATTTCGAACGAAATAAATCGATTCTAATTGTCGTTAAAATTTTGTACATCGACATCGATATTGTTTTCACAGTTGTTGTTGCTATTGTTGTTTAGACCCAAGACTACCTTGAATTCACATCCTACTTAGGCTATGTATGTGCGTGTGTGTGTGTGTGTGTGTGTGTGTTAGTGATGTTACAAGTTGAGACACACCGTTATCAATTCACCTGATCTCTTAACCACTGCTCTTATAGGAGATGGTTCCGTGGCGCCGGTGCTGTCGGATGGAAACCTCTCCACTTTGTAACAAATTCCTGGCAAAATAATGATTCCTAATTTGTATATAGTTTCAATATGCGCTGAACTTTGAGCAAGTATCTTCTACTATGCCCTCAAATCAGCCAAAGCCTTTGACAGAATTTGATAGACGGAAATTGTGTGGAAGCCTGTCGTGTATATATGTATGGTGGGGTGTTTTTGTGTTTGTCTCTTCACCGTTTGACAATCAGTATTCCTAGCATATAGTTTCAATATTTTAACTTTGATCCAAATAAATGACGATTTAAGGCAAGCACGAAATTTACCTGCTTTTGTTCCTTTGGTGATCACTAGAAGAGTTTGACAACACCATTATTACCCCTTTAATCTGATGTCTATTAACACACAAGATTTATGATGTATTACTAAGGCCTCCAGTGTTCAATTGTGTGCCATTGTGCATTCCATTTCAGACAATCATTTGACATCTGTTACAAGTTCTGCAGTTCTCAAATTCTTGACTATGATGCAAGCGGTTGCCTTTAAATCTCTAATTATAGTTCTTTGGACAAACCAGCCATACTTTCTGTCACAAACACTCACTTCCCTCTCGATGTTTCTAACTCACTTAGGCGGTGAGCCGGTAGAATCGTTAGAACGTCGAGCAAAATGTTTCCTAGAGGCATTTCGTTCGCCTTCACGTTCTGAGTTTAAATTCCGCCAAGGTCGACTATACCTTTCAACCTTCCGGGATCGATAAAATTAATGCCAGTTGAACACTGGGGTCGATTTAATCGACTTGCCTTCTCTCCTAAACTTTCTGGCTTTGTGCAAAAATTTGAAACCAATAATCCCACACTTAGCCATCAGTTTGGTCCACTTTAGCGTTCTTGGTGTTCATTAAATTTAAAATTTCGTCAAAATCTAAAACACTAAGTCATAATTCTGTCCTCGCTTATGAACTTCAGAATATTCCTGAATTTTTCCATCGAATCAAGAACAGTATTTTTTGTATTAAAGTGTTTAATAGCTATTAACTTAAGGACATTATTCTTGATTTAATTGCTTAATTGTTTATTAATCATAACTTAGGAACGTTAACCTTGAGATTAATTGCTTAATAATTATTTAATTCATTTACTCAGAAATCAAAAAACGTACAAAAAACTATCTTCCTGATTATGCGCTTTAATAATTATGAACTTTAAGATGCTTCTTGGCAGATTGACAGAATCGTTTGAACATCCGAGAAAATGGCATGCGGCACTTTTTTCCAGTTTTTTACATCCTTGGTTCAAAGCCTACCGTGGTCAATTTAGCCTCTCAACTTTTCGGAGTAGAACGACAGAATACAGATCACGTCCTAGGATCGATACAAGCAACTAATTTTTCCTCTAAATTAAGGTCCTTTTGCCTACATTATTTATGCATTAATCTAACATTATCAGCTAAACTTTAAAACCCTGAGAACAATTCTATCTTCGTAGGCAAGACAGAGTAGTTTAAGAAATTCACTTCACAATTACGAAGTTTCGCGTCCAGCCACACTGCGCTGAACTTTGAGCAAGTATCTTCTACTATGCCCTCAAATCAGCCAAAGCCTTTGACAGAATTTGATAGACGGAAATTGTGTGGAAGCCTGTCGTGTATATATGTATGGTGGGGTGTTTTTGTGTTTGTCTCTTCACCGTTTGACAATCAGTATTCCTAGCATATATACGGTAGATTTAACCTTTGGATGGTAGACTTAGCCTGTTAGCTTGTTTAACACCATTACATGGCACCTTCGGTGCCTTTCGCGGAGTCTACTTTGTTGCAAGCATTTCGCCCAGGCTACCTTTCCCCTAGTCTAATTGGTCTTATAACAAGTTATGGACTCAACATTCTCTTCTGACCAAAAGATTTAAAATATATATTTATGTGTTTAGTTACGGTAAAATTCCCATGAATCTAGATGTTTCTTTGACTACTTCTTCTTTCATTCACGGGTGTTAAAGATACAGGTGGTTTAAATGAAATCATCTTATATTCGGCCAAAAAAGAGCTCGAATATAATATGACCAGAACCTACAAGGAAAACGAAGAGTGTGTCTTATACGACCGACAAATTTCCTGTCTTACTAAGGGAGTGGAGATACCTCTGCTAGGAAAAATATTGTTTTGACAATCTGCATGTGTGGGAGTTTTCACAGACTTTATCTAAAGCCAGCAAGCGCGTATTTGACACAAACCGTCGCAGAGGATAAAAGCAACGTTTATATGATAAATGTTGTTATTTAGATTCCGAAAATATTATGATTTAATGGCTATCCACTCTAACCGTATATTATCTAATGATAAACATGAAATAACATATACGAATAGAGAGCAGAGAATATGGGAGTGATTTTTTTTTTCATATCTTAAAGCATTTCTTCTTACTCAACAAAAGCAACAAGCAGCATTGATGGCTAGGGAAAGGAGCAAACCACTAAATCTTGTTTTATTCTTTCTCAAATTTTAACATTTCTTAATTATCTCCCACTCCCCCTTTCTCTTATCTGCTCCCTCTCCCTCTCTCTCTCTCTCTCTCTTTATATATATATATATATATATATATATATATATATATATATATATATAGATAGATAGATATTGCAGCGGGGGCGATTTTTCCGACTAAAAAATTTCATGCCGATGCCCTAACATGGCCGCAATCCGATGAGTAGAACAGTAAAAGAATAAAAGAAAGTATTTTCTCTGTGTGTGTGTGTGTGTGTGTGTGTGTGCGTATATATGTGTGTGTGCTTATATGTATGTATGAATATATTAATATACATATAGACACACACATACACACATATTTTCATACACATTCACTGACATACAGATTGACAGATAGTAATAAATGTGTGTATACAAGCTTGTGTCTACTTCTTTCTCCACGTTCTCTCTATCTCTTTACTCTCTCTTCCGCTATCCACCTTTTGCTTTCTCTTTCTTCTTTTCTCCCCCCCCCCTCTCTCTTCTTTCTCCTCTAGATTTCTCTATTTCTATTTTACGCTGAGAAGTTAATACAATTTTTCCATCTCTCCAGTTAAATCCAGTTATCGCTCGTCTCCAATAGTAACAGCAAATAGTTTCACTTGTTAATAACCGTTTCCTAGCTTTTCTTGTGAAATTTTGTTTTCCAATCGTGGAGTCAGCTAATGTAGCACAAACAAAAAACTGCTAGTGTTCCTGTAATACTATTATTATTATCATCATCATCATCATCATCATCATCAGTAGTAGTAGTAGTAGTGGTGGTGGTGGTGGTATATTTGTTGCTGCTTAGCTTCGTCTGCTGCTGTTTACGTCAAATATATGGAGGCCTGGCGGTGATCCAATCTCGCTGCTGTTGTCTGTGTCATGCCTATGGATCGAAGGCTGCTACCACAACTGTTGCTGAGACTACTACTACTACTACTACTACTACTACTACCACCACTACCATCATTGCCACTATGAGTACTACCACTATTACCCCTCCCCCATCACTACTAATAGCATTTTAATTATCACTTCTACTATTACTGCTACTACTACTTTTACCATCACTACCATTACTACCACAGAGAAGTTTTTTCTGAAATCAAAATAAGGGTGAAGGGCGTGTATGATAATTAATAAAAATGACTAAAAAGTGAAAGGAAAAACCTTAATTCAACAGTCAACTTTTTATCCAGAGTCATTATGATTTTGGTACTTAAAAAAAGTTGGTATCCCTCATCTCCAAAGCGCTAGAGTTCAAACAAAACGACTGAAAACGTGGGTCTTACAGCTAAAAACTAACAGCATGGAGACGATAGACTAGGACATAAAACAAAAAAAAATAGATACAGAGTTTTAGAAAAAGATATCTTTTGTCATAGAACAGAGGTAAACAGGAAAAATACTAGCGTAGAACGAAAGTCTAGATACAAGCTGAAGAGAGAAATATATTGAACACGTGGGTTAGTACGATGTTTGCAAGAAAAAAAAAAAGAGCGATAGAAAAGAGTTATGGATACCAACAGGAGCGGCTGGCATGAAAGTAAGGTTGTGAAAAACAGGGAAAGAATGAAGGACAAGGGAGAGGAATAGCATCAGTAGCAGCGAGCATTGCAAAACGGTAGGGTATTAATGGTCGTAAATGTACTAGTGAATGTAGTAATGTTTCAATTAAAGTCTGTCGTCTTGAATCACTGTGGACAATATTTTCTCTTGTTTTACAGAGTAAATGGTATGTGTATTTTGTTGGGTGTATCTAAATATTTTTAATATTCACTTGTAAGCCTGTAATTTACTCGGTAGTACATTATGGCTGCAAAACGAAATACTGTTGCCTTCTAGCAATTATACTTACACACCTGTTGCTAGGAATGTGCTTAATACACAAATGGGTCTATCCAATTGTGTTACACAGCTAAACCTAGTGGGTATTAGAGCAGTGTAACCATGGATAGTTAATGGGTCAGATGAGGTGCTGATGAAAGAACAATAACTCTTGAAATATGCATATATACCCATTGCCTATTTTTTCTCTCTTCGATGTCATTGTTTACGTAGACGTACTCGCTTACGAAACGTCGTAACTTGCAGTGCTAGCTCTGTATTCTGTAGGAAATCTATGAGATAAACATTTAAGTCGGAAGAAAAGGCAGTGTACATGGTACTAGGTTCTCTGAGACGAGTAGGATGAAAGAAGGTTTTCTAAAATCGGGAGGTATTCTTGCAACATAATGAGCTTTGCTAAAAGCTCACAGGGCCTTAAGTAAAAGCGGTGCAACGGATGAAGTGCTAAATCTACAACCCAAGTAGGCCATGATGGGATTTAAGCTCAGAACGTGAAGGGCCAAAACAAATATTGTAAGGCATCCAGTACGACGTTCTTGTAGTTCTGCGAATGCACCACCATTGATTGGTACATTTTTTTTCGACCTCGAAAAGATTAAAGACAAAAATTAATCTCGGTGGTGTTTGAACTCGGAGTGTAGAGAGCCAGGAAAATTGTGGAGAATTCTGTCTGACGTTCTAACAATTCTGCTAATTTTCCGCCTCACGTATGAGCGCATGCGTGCGTGAATGGATAGATAGATATTGACAGAGAGACAGACAGACAGATAGATGAGTGTATGTACCTGCATACTATATATACATGTGTGTGTGTGTGTGCGCGCGCTTGCGTAGATATGTGTATTTGCGTGTATGTGTACTCTAAAATCCCTATCGACATGAACAGTTAACGATGAAGCCATTTTGTTTTTTTTTCTACCATAGCAAACAAGCGATGAGCACAAATACTCTCGAAATAGGCACAGAAAAATAAACTTAATACGAACATCTTTTCCAAAGAGATTTGCACAATGCTTTGTCCAAATTTGAAAAGAATGACATCAGAGCTTTCTTGGCTAAGAACGGCATGTTTGAATGCTAACAATTAGATTTCGTTGAAAATTATGTTTATAAAGAGACGCTAAAAGTTGTTTACTAATTTTTTTCTCTATTTTTCTTTTGTTGTTTTTTGTTTGGTCCATACAAGCTAATAGATTGGCCGAGCGTCGGAGAAAGCATTAGTTATTTCCCTTTACTTTCTCAATTCAAATCCATCATGGTTTACTTCTGGGGTGATGCAATAAAATATCGTTCAATATCGTGAATTTTTTCCAATTGTACAAGACTCCAAAATACGAAGCCTTATTTCTCATGCGAGAAATACATGATTAAACACCATTTTTATTACTCGTTTTGCTTTGAACCAATAAATTTGCAGGCTTTTTTTGTTTCATGCTGGGATTGATTTTCCTTTTCAAATTCTCCTGTTGATGAAATAAGTAGCACTCAAGGTTAAACTCACTACATCTCACAACGAAAACTAGTAGCCTTAAACAGAGGTAGTAGCTCTCTGAAGTTTTTCCGCCCTATTCTCATTCTGGGTACGATACTTTCAGAGCACACTCCTCTATTTCTGAATACGTCACAGAAGTTATCAACTATTTGAATGGAGAAATGATTGATTTTGCAAATGATCTGATAGCTTTGCACAGCATATCTGCCACATACAAAGATTTTAATCACTATCGGTTTGCCTGCCAGACTATGATGTTCCTTTCTACCTTCCTTGTTTCTACATATCGAGCTCAGTCATTTCCTCGATGGTAGCAGCGCTGTCTTCTTTCTTACTTACAAAAACTTTACTTTTTGCCAAGTTTCATCTGAGATCCTACCAATTCTAGATTTTGTTTCCGCTTCTAGAATTTCTTTTTTAAGTCTTCTACAGACTCTTGTTATAAAGACTAGGTTATCATTATATAAAACTTCCCACGACAGCCAGTTTAAAACAACTCTTATGTGGCTTGGAAAACTATAATAAATAAAAAAGAGACTAGGAACCACGCTTTGATGAATGCATACTTGCACGCTATATTCCTCACTGAATTAATTTCCACATTTCAATTTGCTCACAGTATGTCTGTACATAGTGTTCTGGGAGGATCCTGAACAAACCACGTGACTGAAAGTGAAGAAACGGATTGCAATAAATAAGAACAATGTGAACTATCAAGGACAGTTGACAGTGTTGGTCGACCGTATTAGTTAGTGTTTGTGCGACGTGTGTTGGTTTCATATCGTACCTACGTTCGAGTAGTATGGAGTGCGTTCTGCGTGAACGTAAAAATTCTGCGATAGGTTATTTTAGATAACCACATCCAAATATTTATTTGGGTAGTACTAGTTTACACTTGACGTGTACACACATCCATAACACATACCTTGCACTATTTTCACAAGCCATTCACAAGCTTTCTTTTTTCTTTCATTCAGTAGCTTTACTGGGCTCTCGTTTTTCTTTCGGTTGACTGTGAACTTTATACAATCGATAGGGTTAGATGTCCCTTCGGGAATGACTTTCAGCCATTTGATTGTTTTGGTCATTCTTTTTCACTTTCATTCTTTTCTTACTGTCCCTGACAGTCTCCCAACTTCTCGCAGTCAGCATGTCCCTTTCACTTCACAACGATATGTACTATGTTAGTTAAGTTGTAATGTTCTGTGTTTATAACTATCTATGTGTCATTTTTTTTGTTTTTGTCTTTTGGGGAGTATGTATTCGTTGCTTACCATTTTCGCTTCCATGACTAGTACTTCATCGAGAAGCAACAAATAAAACAAGGAGAGGGTGTATTTTTTTTCATCCGAGAATTTTCAGAAACTTTTGTAGGTTAATACAAACAAAACTTTGTTATTAAAAAATTCAAATCTGGTACAAAAAAAAAATCTCTTCTAAACAATACCAGCTCTGTGAGATATGAAAACTGATGGCATATAACAGATGATAATAATAATAATAATCCTTTCTACTAAAGGCACAAGATCTGAAACTTTGGGGGAGGGGAATAGTCGATTACACGAAAGGATGGAAGGCAAAGTCGACCTCGGGAGAATTTGAACTCAGAACGTGAAGATGGACGAAATACTGCTAAGCATTTCGCCCGACGTGCTAACGACTCTGCCAGCTCGCCGCCTTAATAATAATAAGAAGAATAATACAGGCACAAGACCTGGAATTGGTCAATTACATCAACCCCAGTACTTGACTGGAGCATAATTCATCGACCCAAAAGGATGAAAGGCAAAGTCGAGGAATTTGAACCCAGAACGTAAAGACGGACGAAGTGCCGCGTAGCATTTTGGTAGGCGTGCTAACAATTCTGCTAGATCGTCGCCCTAATAATAATAACAACAATAATGATAATCTTATCTACTATGGGCACAAGGCCTGAAATTTTGGTGGATGGGACTAGTCGATTACATCGACACCAATGCACAGCTGGTACATATTTTACCGACCCCGAAAAGATGAAAAGCTAAGTCGACCTCGGCGGAATTCGAACTCAGAACGTATCGACAGACGAAATACCACTAAGCATTTCTCTCAGCGTGCTAACGATTCTGCCGGCTCACCGTTATTAAGGCGGCGAACTGGAAGAATCGTTAAATGCCTAGTGGTATTTCATCCGTCTTTATGTTCTGAGTTGAAATTCTGCCGAGGTC
The DNA here is from genome assembly GCF_046866305.1 of Octopus bimaculoides. NCBI lineage: Eukaryota > Metazoa > Mollusca > Cephalopoda > Octopoda > Octopodidae > Octopus > Octopus bimaculoides. The sequence continues at coordinate 75,267,233 of NC_142936.1, read as the reverse complement.
GACCTTGCCTTTCATCATTACGAGGTCGATAAAATAAGTACCAGTTGAACACTGGGGTTGATCTAATCGACTTAACCTCTTCCGCGAAATTGCTGGCCTGGTCCTAAAATTTGAAACCAATATTTGACTGGAATGCTTATTAGAAACGATGCTTAGAAATGGCAACGTTGAGTTTATAATCAACAACAGCATTTTGAGCATCGCTTAAATCATCTTTTGTTCGTATTTTATCATTAGAATTCGGTGCTTATCTCAGTAAGAAAAAATATACATGTATTGCAGTTGTTCTATCATTGTTACCGTTTTTTTTTTTTTTTTTTCTGGTGTTCATCATAAAAAAAATACTATGACCTTTCAATCTGTTTATGTAACAAGCCCCCACTCCGCTACCTCCTCTTTTCGCCTACGTGAGTTATATTTTTAAATTCACTTCATACAATCTTTCTATTAAATGATAAGAAGTAGAAAAAAAAGAAGCTCTGTGTTAATCTGTCCTTGTCAAGAATAAGGTTACATCTGTATGACATCGTTATATCTTATCAACTATTTTAGTATTTGCCTAATTAATTTTAGACAAGTTTAGCCTCCGTCCATCTAATAATTTCCAGTTCTATTTATATATTTTTACACTTTATGTATGTATTCATGTTCATTCTCATTCTCGATATAATATGTAAACGAGGATAAAATTGAATATGCGTGGATAATTCTGGGAGGGGAGTTCTGCTAACTGATTGTACTTTAACTGCTATGATAGTTTCTCATACGATTGTTTTTCCCTTTGTATCGATCACAAAAGGGCCAACGCTTTCTTGTATGCCACTATGACGTTACATACTAGATAACGTATGTACAAAACATCGAATAACAATCGCTCAAATGATTGAAGAGGTTATGATATACGCTGCATTTTGGACTCTCGTTTTAAAGGTTTGCAGATGGCTGTCATATGATACAGTATATGCAAAACACTTTGCGCAAATAATAACTACAGAATAAGCAAAACTAAACCCACAAATTAACAATGAGACGTGGAATACTGGATAAGGTTTCTCGCAGAGACGTGTAAAGATATTGCTTCAAATTATATAGAAGAAACAACAGCTAGCATCATGGAAATAACTGTGAGTACCAATAAAAGAGACCAGCATCCGTTCTTTATCGAAAAGACCTGGAAAATGACGGACTGGTAAATACGCTGGAAGAGAAATCACTATCTATGCACCTCCAAGATCTGCCATTTCGACAAGTTACCGAATCCATTTATACATGAGAAAACAGAACCAATTCTCTGGAGAAAATACATATGACATCACGAACTCTCATCCTAGGTATAACAAATAAATAAAATAATACAAAATATATCCCTACTCCAGAGATGTTACAAGGAATCGAGAAGGCAATATGAGACTATGTAACATAGTAATATAAATTACCTTGTATATTCATTGAAAAGAGTTAGCAGACAAATAGCAGACGGTTAAATAGGTAGATACAGAGAGAGAGAGAGAGAGAGAGAGAGAGAGAGAGAGACAGACAGAGATAGGTGCGGTAGGAAAATGGTGCGTAGTTAAGTAGGTCGATAGATTCCCGATAATAGCAAAAATACACAGAATATAATATATTATAGTGTCTTATATTCAGCTTAAATATACAAATAAATAGAATTCAAATACAGAGATGCGTATACAGACTGACAATAGCGGAAATTTAACCTACACAATGGATACAGATAGAAAGAAATCGGATACACGAAAGAAATAAAATAAAAAGACAAATAATGTTACTGATACCCTCTTTCACACCCACGCCCATTTATATAACAACATACCACCATCATAAATTAAATCCAATACAGTTGGCAGAACAACAAAACTGAAAATAGAACAAAAATACGCACATACAGCGAAATCATTAATTACGCGTACCACATATGGACACGATACATACATACATACATGGTTCTCAAAACCTGAAAGAAAAAGGCTGATTAGAAGACTACAGATTCAAGCCATCAATGGAACTGTAAAGATATGTAAAACTTTCCAAAAATTTAGCACATAAATACATATGCATGCATCTAGACATGAAAATATATACATAAAAACGCATCCATAAAACAAACATACAAATCTGCGCATACACTAACACCAAATACTGCACACACACACACACATATGCACAAATACTTAGATGATGTTGATAAAAGTTCCAACGAAGGAGCCTTGAACCTATGTTAGAGTCCGGCTCTTTCTCTATTGACAAGAAATACAGGAATGAAACTGATTGATAGCATACATACATACATACATCGTCAATATCACCATCAATGTACCAAACACCAAATCGCCTTTAAATTACAACTTAAGTCTTTCAAAAAGAGGGACACATTTGGATAATGTAATCCTCGATACACAATATCCGATGAAAACGATGATGTATTTGATCGAAGCTAGATTGGCTTTCATCACCGGTCTTCTCATTCAAGGTTTTACAGGTCCTAAATATCTTTGATTTACAGGTGGAACTTTGCACATCCGTTTTTCATTCTTTTATATTTTATTCCTAAACGATTATGTTCTCATACTATTGATATTTTCGCGTACGAATTTTGTTTTAATTGTATCTTCTAAATTTCTGACCTTGTACCAAAATTTGAAACCATGATTATTATTATTATTATTATTATTATTATTTTGTTATATTTCCAGCACAAAAAGGGACCCAAAGATCCAAAAAAATTCGCTCAACTTCCTCAGCCACCTGCAGACATGTCAGCAACAACCCCTAAAACCCAGGTGTCCTCAGATTGTTTAGATTCTGTTGAAAATGCTAAGAAGTTAGTGAAAAATCCGCCAGAAATCGTTCTTGGGCTGGAGACTGAAGACGGCGCCTGTGCATTGGTAGAAATTGATGACATTATTGACGATTCTAACCTAGCACCTGAAGGTAAAATATGATACGTTCTTCACCTATTAAGAATAACAATGTTGTTGCGTTGGTTGTATTAGATAGACAGACACAAAAATATGGGTAGAACAGTTTATATTGCAATACATTTACCATTGGAGGCGCAATGGCCCAGTGGTTAGGGCAGCGGACTCGTGGTCATAGGATCGCGGTTTCGATTCCCAGACCGGGCGTTGTGAGTGTTTATTGAGCGAAAACACCTAAAGCTCCACGAGGCTCCGGCAGGGGATGGTGGTGAACCCTGCTGTACTCTTCCACCACAACTTTCTCTCACTTTTACTTCCTGTTTCTGTTGTGCCTGTAATTCAAAGGGTCAGCCTTGTCACACTGTGTCACGCTGAATATCCCCGAGAACTACGTTAAGGGTACACGTGTCTGTGGAGTGCTCAGCCACTTGCACGTTAATTTCACGAGCAGGCTGTTCCGTTTATCGGATCAACTGGAACCCTCGACGTCGTAAGCAACGGAGTGCCAACGAACGAACGAACGAACATTTTACCATTTCAAATCAATTCATGAAAGAAATGGTTTGTTTATTTTCAATCACAAATGACCGCTGATCGTGAAGGTCTATGGATAAAGGCATTCCAACCATGACCACCCCTTCAACCCATCTTTTTGAGGATATGTAGAACCGCAATGGTTGAACGTTTCCATTGAAACAGCAGGAGGTAATTTTCAGAATGATTTGACAGTTGTTTATATCGGGTCGCGCAACCATATACAGGTTCCCTCATTCTGTGTGTTTTGCATAGTGTTGTTACTGTTTAATCAAAGAGATTCCAGCCGAAACAAACCCGTCTTATTTCATTTTTAAGACTGCAATGTCGAATGTGTCTTTAAAGCATTCAAGGTATGATTTGAAGTAAATTTAACTGTTGTTTCTATCAGTTTGAGCGAGCATGCAGTGTCCCATTTGGTATGCTTTGCATAATGTTGTTGGTTTAGCCCTGTGGTCAAAGGTATTTCAGCAATGACCATTCCGTCTTTTGGGTGCACTTTGCGACAGACGTATCGAACAATGTAGTCCTTAAATATAATACAAAAACGTGATGGTTGCTGCTTGGATGCCTTTGATCGGAGATGATCTGAGGTTGAATAGCAATATTAGCAACGCTAATATTATAATAAGGGTCAATAAAGTACCAGTTAAATAATAGGGTCAATGCTGTTAATCAACTCCTAATTTTTGACCTTGTGCCTATCTTTGAAATAATTACTTCAAAGAACTGCTGCTTCAATTAATCTTGCCCGGCGAATCCCAACACTTTAGTCGCAGTATAATCCTGAAAAATTTGCAGACGAAATATTTGATTTTGAAAATATTTATAAAATATAGTCAAGCTGTAAACGAAAATTTTATACAAATAAAGACAGGCGTAGTTGTTACGTCACAACATTTATTAAAAGCAAAAACTGGGGAATATTTCAAGTAGGGCGGCAAGCTGGCAAAACCGTTAGCACACCAGGAGAACGCTCAGCGGCATTTCGTCCGTCTTTACGTTCTGGGTTCAAATTCCGCCGAGGTTGACTTTGCCTTTCATCCTTTCGAGAATGATAAAATAAGTACCAGTGAAACACTGGGCTCGATGGTGTCGACTTACTCCCTCCCCCGAATTTGTTGGCTTTGTACCGAAATGCGAAACCAATATTTCACCAAGTAACAAATGTTAACTTCACTTATTTTGAAATACTGAAAACCACTTATTTTTTCTCATATATAAAATAAAATATTTATTACCGCTATATGAATTTAGAAACTTCGAAAGACATGACATTTTTAACAGGGGAAGTTGATAAGCGATATATAATAGCGTGCTTACAGAAGATATGAGTTCGAGTCCCACAGACGGCTTTCGACTTTTTCCATCCAAAGAGATTTTTAACCCAATATATACATGCTGTTAGTTATAGCATTGTTTATTAAAGAACTTTTTCGTGGAATCCACTTAGAGAAATATTAACACTAAGATAAAGACAAAATACTTTTACAAACCAGCAAGGCAACGCCTTACAAAATTTTTGAGTAAATTCTCCAGTTTAAATCAGAAACAAAGAAACATATTTTCAAAGTTACGCAACTGTGACGTTCTCATCGCCCCGGTGGCAACGACACCTTTGGCATCCCACCCTAAAATGACAAGCATAAGTAGTAAGATAAGATATTCTGCCCTTCACATATGCACGCATGGGTGACAGATTACCGCTGTGCCTGGCCTTTTACTACGCTTCTGTTACACAGCAGTCGATATTTTATATGTCAAGAATAAAGAACTTCTCTGGATACAAATTAAAGAGAAAGTATCTTTCTTGCAGATCAATTGATCTTCTAGAAACAAACCAAATTTCCCTCAAATTACGGCATACCGTCTTTATAATGAAAAGACACATTTCGTAACGTAGTCACAGCTTGGTTAAGTTTGAACCAAAAAATGGTGAATACAGCTGGAACGTCTTTGGGTTTCGAAGTTTATTTCGTGTTTCCCTTCCATTTTGTAGTGAAGGCGCGTGGCTAAGTGGTTAGGGTGTTCAGCTCTCAATCGTAAGGTTGTGAGTTTCATTCCTGGCAGCGCGTTGTATTCTTGAGCAAGACACTTCATTTCATGCTGCTCCAGTCCACTCGGCTGGCAAAAATGAGTTGTACCTGTAATTCAAAGGATCAGCCTGGTCACAATCTGTGTCATGCTGAATCTCCTTGTAAACTACGTTAAGGGTACGCGTGTTTTATGGGGCGCTCAACCACTTGCATACTAATTTCACAAACGATCGGATCAACTGGAACCCTCATCGTCTTAACCGACAGAGTTCCAGTGTCCATTCTGCAAAAACTAGTCTTCAATTAATCCAAATATTGAGACCTCAGAAAATTTCACAAGCCCTCCTGCAACAAATCTCTCTCATAGTCCCTGGGTATGCTCAATTAGGGCTGATCTGTAATACTGAAGAACAAAACAACAGCAACAACTGCTGCTGCTGCTGCTACTACTACTACTACTACTCCTTTGGCTATCAGTGAATAGAAAAATGCAAGTAACATTTTGTTATACTGTTTTATATATCCTTTTAAATTATGCTTGAAGGAAAAACACTATAAATCTTCTACTGTGTGTGCACTGATTGAGAGATTGATTTATATATACGTACTTTGTTCATAGCTTTACGTAAATGTTTCCTATACATATAAAACAAATGTGCACGTGTAAGAGTGCCTACGTATTTTACCTATATAGGTAAGCTTGTGATGTGAGTCAAAAATGAAAAAAAAAAATTAAAGAGCCGGTGGAGAGAGAAAAAGAGAGAAGGAAAGGTGAGTGAGTGAGTGAGTGTGTGTGTGTGTGTGTGTGTGTGTGTGTGTGTGTGTGTGTGTGTGTGTGTGTGTGTGTGTGAGAGAGAGAGAGATTGTGTTGATGTGGTTGCTAAAATATTTATACACTAAGAAAACAATTCCGTTTTTATCATTATTATTATTGTTGTTGTTGTTGTTGTTGTTTTGTTATAAGAAAATAATGAGTGTATGTAAAAAGGCGTGAGGAGAAAATTGCTCGGTATTAAGCAATAAAATCACAACAATATGAAGCCGAGGAAAAATACAGCAATATTCCAAGCTACTTATCTTTAAACGCGAAGCTGTTTCCATGCACAAGTGGGATGGACTTAACCAAGGAATTTTGTGCAGAAGAGGTTTTATTTTTTCAGCACCATTACGTACAAGAGAGATGAGAGGAAGGAATACACTTCGAAAGAGAGGAAAGAAAATAGATAGAGATGGAGGGTAAGAGAGAGGGAGAGGGGAGGAGAGAAAGTGAAAAAGAACCGGTGGACGAAAAACCTTAAGAGTGAGATAAAAATCTGAAGATCACATATATTCCATACATTACTCACATTATGTGTTGCTGCCTTAGCTTATGCAGTTATTGGATTCCTATTTATTTTATAATCTTTTTCTTAGATGTGTATGTGGCCAACATATATACACACACACACTCATACACAAATATTTTATGTATACATTACACACACATACGTATGTATGCTATGTTTATAGATAAGTAGGTAAGTAGACAGATTGAGTGATTGATAGATTGATAAATGCTGTTCTCTTACGTGTGTGTATGCATGCATAGATAGATAGACAGATAGATAGGTAGGTAGGTAGGTAGGTACGTAGATAGATAGATAGATAGATAGATAGGTATAGCGAACAAGGGAGAACAATATCTATTTAGCAATCAATCTAGCTTTCAGTCCTACCGATGAAACTTCAAAATCAATATATGTATGTATGTATATGTATGTGTGCAGGTACGTATGTATAGTCCAGGTACAAGCGTTTTGTTTATATATAGTCGTTAAACAACAATAGAAAATACTTTCTAAGGCTGTTTGACATCATCGGAAGTAGTAATCTTCTCTCAAGGTGTCGAAATCACTTTGATATCCGATAAGCAGCTGACGAGAGAAGTTCCGCGGTTGTGTTAGATGCGTTTGTGTTCTTACATTGTTTCTGCTCGTTATTACTGTCTTGTTAAATTTATGTTACTAGTATAGGATTGTACAGATTCTTAGGTTATTTTAATCCATAATAGAGTATGTTATAAAGGTTAGATTTTATAGGAATATAAGTTTTGTAAATGGCTGGAGTTTTAAAGAAAATCAAAATCTCGTTATACGGCAGGGATAAAGCTTAGATACATACATATGTGTCTGTGTGTGCACGTCTGTGTATGCAGGCATGCAGATAGACAGACAGACAGACAAATAGATAGATAGATAGATAGATAGATAGATAGATAACGACGATCAGGACAGCGACATCCTTGTGGTAGAAACATGGACGAAGCAATCACAAGGCTACAAAAGATCAGATTCACTCTTTGCGCCTATTTCTTGCATATCTGAATTTGAAATTGATTTTCGTTGAGAAAACATGCCGAGAGTTACGACTTACGCTAAGTTATGGGAGCAGAGTTCTTCTCTGCTCCCATAACTGCATAATTTAATTGGTTGATTAATATATATCTACTAAAGAAGAGAAAAAGATACGTCATCATCATCTCTGCGTATCTTCTTTGAAACTTTGTGATACTGTCCATAGCAAGCGAGTTGAAAAAACTGACGTACTGCCTTGTAGAGAAATCAAAGGTGTGGTTGTTCTACGTGACTTTTAAAGAGAAAAGTTCTGAATGCTTTTCCGATATTTTATTGGAGCTGGTTTTCCAAGTGATAAAGACATGTGAAAAATGTACTATTGTGGTCTATATATTTCGAGTCAAATTAAACAGTTTATTAAAACTTAGCTGTCTATAGGAGCGTTATTGTTTCTTTGGAAACTTTCTATTCCCATTTGCTACGAATGCGTGTGTATGTGTTTATGTATGTGCATATAGGTGTATATGCATATATACATAGACAAACACACACATATGTATGTGTATATATATATATATATATATATATATATATACGCACACAGACATTTACATGTGCGTGCGTGTATATGTGCTTGCGTGTGTAATTAGTCGCTAAAACATACTTATCAGTTTTGTCTGTGAAAGAGTGTATTGACTATAAAGCGATTGCTGACGTCATAGATAAGAACAAATATAGAATTGTTTCGTCTTTTATATTTTATACTTTTTGGGTCTTTTTTTTTTGTACGAATAAAATCGATCGCTTCCCTTGACTCACTAAATTATCAAATCACTTATGTTTCATTTGGTTCGACACTTCGTTTATTATTTTTTTTGTTCTTTCTTTTTTAATAGTAATGGAAAATAATAAATTCTCTTTAAAACAAGCGAAAAAGCAAATGTTGCTGATGCATAAGCCAAGGCAATTCGAAATATGTTTATGCCACACACACACACACACATCCATATTCCATATGCACATACATACATACATGCACACATAAATACATATATTGACAGTGACTTCGAAGTTTCGCAGGTAGTGTCAAAAACTAGACTGATTGACAAATAGATATTGTCCACCCCGTTCTATCTATCTATCTATCTATTTATCTGTCTGTGTATCTATCTATCTCTCTGTTTGTCTCTATGTGCACGTACGTACTTTTGTATGTATGTATGGATGGATGTCTGCGTATTGATCTATCCTAACTGTCTGTCTATCTGTGTGTGTGTATATATACACACACACATACACGCACCGCGTCAACCTTTCCTTCCTAAAGACTACATTGCTGACAATGTAAGGTTGCTAACAATATGATGCTACAATAAGATAAGCCAACACAAAAGACTAGGATAGGAAAACTAGCGATAAAAGATTAACACGAAAACACAGGAATAAACTATTTATTTCTTGAATTTGTTGAGGTCTGAAATGAAATCTTGTTCTACTGGCCACTGCGTGATGTATGACAAAGAAAAGACTGTAGCCATTGATCAAGCATTTAGAAAGAAAACAGGATGGCTGTGTAGACAAAAGCGTAATTCTCTAATTGTTTCAAAAGAAAACGCAATTGATAACAATTAAAAGTGCAATCGAAACTTCTTCACAAACCAGCATCTCATAAAACCACCACCTACTGAGCGAACACAAACGTTTCAAGAAAGGTTTGTTTGTATCATGTATTTAATAATGTGTATCTTAAAGTAAACTGTCTGATAAGTTGAAACTGATTGAATGCGTCCATTTATCGAACGAAACAGGTTATCTTCCCTTATATTTTTTTAATTTTTCTCTGACTTACGAATGACCTTCATAACATAGACCAGTGGTTCTCAACTGGGATCCATATGGCTCTTGGGGCTCCATATAAGATTTTGTTGTTAAAATTAGTTAAACTTCTACAATATACAAAATATTTTAATTTCTTTACACAATTCCTAATAATATGTAATTATAAAATTATAATAGGAATTTTAAACATTGAATGGCTAGGAGGGTCCATCCGATTAGAATAGAAATCAAAGGGATCCATAGATTAAAAAATGGTTCAGAAATACTGATATAGACAGATGGTTATATCGATAGAAGTACTGGACATTTAGCCAAAGAGTCGATGTTTTGTACTGTAGCACGTCAAAGGATTTTAGCACCAAGGTAGGGCGGGGCCTGACTCTTAGGGTAACACCCTTTCAATTAACAGGGATTTTGAGCTGCATGTATTTTTTTGCCTCTCCATAACTGGCACCTGCAGACGAGGAATTTCCCCCTATTCCTTTATGATTAATTTGTGTTGATGATTTCTAACTTGAGTACAAGGCCTCGAATTTACACGAGAATCATAATCGGCTCCAGTACTTGACTCGTACTTTAGTCTATCGAGGCAAAGTTGAGCTCGACGGGACTTCAATTCAGAAAGTAAAGGACTGGAACAAGTATAGCAAGGTTTTCCATCCCCCCCCCCACACACACACACTAGTACCCGTCATATGACGGTGAACTTTAGATGTATATACACACCTATATACAAACACACACATACATATATATATATATATATATATATATATATATCATCATAATCGTTTAATGTGCGTCTTCCATGCATGGATGGGTAGGACAGTTGACAGCAGCCGGCCAGATAGAAGACTACCCCAGGCCACTGTGTCTGTTTTGGCAGTGTTTTTACACCTGGATGCCCTTCCTAAAGCCAACTACTCCCGCAGAATGGACTCAGTGCTTTTTACGTGGCACCAGCACAGGTGAGGTCAGTTTTGGCATGATTTTTACAGCTGGATGCCCTCCCAAATGCCAACCACTTTACAGTGTGGGCTTTTCACGTGGCACCAGCACTGGCAGGATCACCAAGTAACTTGCAAGATAAAGAATTTTGAGAGAGGCGGGTGCATTTGAGGAGGGAATCTTGTGTCTGATGATGAAAGGTTGGGGTGTGACAGAGAGACAGGGAAGCAGAAGCAGGCGTCTTGCTATAGAGGAGCTATATGGAGCCTAAATAAGGATTCATAAAATATACAAATAGAACGTTTCCAAGGTAACAATAACAGTTGTGCTTGAACTTAATCCAGGACCGAAATGCATTTTTCATACTTTGCTTTGAGATGTTACACCATTCCTTTCTTTGTTTTCCGGGGTTTTTTTTTTTAAGATATTGGTATGTAGTGTAATTGTTAAGGTTTCTGTGTGCGGACATGACTTCGCGCTATATCTAAACCATCTCTTTCTTTTCAGATATCACTGGTAACGTACGAAGAAGTTCAATAACGGAGAAACTGAACAAAAGCAGAGAGTCAGAAGCTAAAGTTGCAGAGATGAAGGTAAGAATTCCCACTAATAATATCACACTAGTTTATATATATACGGGTGCAAAGTAGCACCTACAATTGCTAGAAATAAGAGCCAAAATATAACTCGAATACATTATTTACATTTAACGGATATTTGTCCTCATCTCGTTTGTTGTTAACACAACTTTCGTCTGATATACCCTCCAGCCTTCATCAGGTGTATTGGGAAAATTTCGAACCTGGGTTCTCATTCCTAAGGTATTTTTCGATGTTATTATTATTATTATTATTATTATTATTATTATTTGTCACTGCCTGGAATCGAACTCGGAATCTTGGGGTAAGTAGCCCGCACCCTTAACCACTACGTCATAAGACAGAATAAGTAGAAAGAGTGAGGACACCATATCACAAAACAGACCGACCGAGTTCTGTGTAGCATCTGCAGTTGTTCTATATCTTAATTTTTATAATATTCAGTCAAACTTCTAAAACCTTCGACAGAACTATTTGGCAGCATGATTCACAAGACTTACTTTCAAATCTACCGCTTATTTAGTTATACAACAATTGTACTGATTGCTCAAACCGGGTTCATGAAGGCGTTAATACTTTTTTGCCGTGACAGTTAATTTCTTATGCTTAGTCTTTGTGGCAATATAGTTAGGACGTGTTCCTATACTGGAGGTCGGAGCGAGGTGGTTCAAAACTCAGAAGCCACGTTACACACAGGTATCTAGGCATGATTTAAACATATAACAGTGAAGTAATAAACCAATATGTCATCTTGTCCTACGCTATTATATAATTAAGTAGTTACGAATAATTCTAAATATTAGTCAATGTAATTTAAACCGTCTTAATATTCTACACAGTCTAACTGAATGGAAATTGTAAGAAGAGATTTTTAGGAATGTCGTACAAACAAATTTGAAGTTCGTATCTAAGTTGAGTTTTTGTGTTCTAAAGAACTATCTTACACGCAACAGATGTGTATTTCTGTTTATCACTTCATTATATAATAATTAATTAAATAATTAATTAAATAGCAATCCGGATTCGTCTTAAGCTGCAAAGGGAAACCTAAGCAAGCATTCTCCTGCACACAGACGGACCGACCGACAGTTCAGTTAAGTGCATCACGCATGTGCAAGCCTGGTTTATAATCTCATCAATTATTTTTCTCCTTCGTGCACAGTTTGAGAAGTAGAATCTGTTAACTATAATAACCACTAAGAAGCGAAAGGCTTAAAACCTCACACAATAATCATCAAGTCTGAACCACAGGCACGCATGGATACAGCGGGAATTATCAACACGCTACAGGATTTGAAGCTAGACTAAGCACCGTATTTATGATGTCCCCATGGCTGCGTACAAACACGCACACGGCAAACACTCGCACATTCATACATACACACATACAAGCAATATGAAGGAAATTTGACTGGAAAGGATCTGAGGGGGATTTGGTGTTTCTGTGCATCGAGTGACAAGCATTTTTACTCACCACGCAGAGTGCACACTCTCTGCCCCAGACAGACAGACAGACACAGGTGCATTACAAACAAATGTATATTTTTCTATTAATATTGAGCAGAAGCAACAGAGTGACTCAAGGACCGAGTTCCGTATGTTAGCACTTATCAAACTAGTTACTGATAGAGGGGTTGTAAATGTATATAACTGGTGATAATTGTATTTACCTCGATCTGTAACTAGTTTGATAAGTACTAACGCACGAAACTCTGAGCTCTTGAGTCATTTTGTTACTTTGTTAACGTGTGTATGTACTCATGTTGTTTTACTTCTATTTTTCCTGTATGCATCACCAAACATACATACACGCATATAAGTGTCACATATTTTTACAGATATATATATATATATATATATATGATATTGATTTCTTTCGTAAAATAAAGTAATTCAAAGGTCGTCGACTTATAACGAAAAATAAATAGGATTGTGTAATGTTTCCCAAGGCCATATGGTGGTATTACGTGTTTATTATTATTATCATTATTATTATTATTAATGATAATAATATCATCAACAGTTATAATAATAATAATATTGCTGTACATGATTAATACTGCACAGCGTATGAATCGTATCTATTATTCTTTCACGTTGACGGAGTTTTCGGATAAGTACTTAGAAGAATTCTTAATATTTATCAAGAAATATATTTCATTCATAGATCGCAGCACAAGTTCCACACACAAACACAAACACATCATGTGTGTACATGTGGATAGAGAGAGAAAAAGAGACAGAGAGAGAGACAGATACACACGTGTATATATGTATGTACATATATATATATATATATATATTGATAATACATAAATAGATGTATATACATGTATATATATTTTATACATATATGAAAATATATATATATATATATATATATATATATATATATAGTTGGAATTTATGGAAAAACAAAAGGTGAAGACAGGTGTATGAACAACAAGCAAGTGTATTAGTTTGACGCTCGGGAAAATGAAAGTCTTTTACGTTTCGAGCCTACGCTCTTCTATAGAAAAGAATAAGAGAAAATAAAACAGAAAGAGAATGAAAAGAACTTTTGGATTTCAGCGGTCCACCATGACGAATGTGTGTTTGTATGTGTGCATAAATATAAATATATATATATACATATATGCATAAATACAAGATATATATATATATATATATATATATATATAATATAATATACATACATACATACACTATGATCCTAGCTTTTTTGCTTACAAGCACTAGAGAATACATGTACATGCACACACACACACATATATATATATACATACATTAATGCGTGATGAGATGAATATATGTGTGTGCATATATATTTTTGTCAGTATTTTGTTCATGCTATTATATATGTAAACTTTGCACTGTGAGTGTTTGTGCGATTTTTCAAGCGTAATATATACATACACACCGAAATATATGTGAATAAGAATATATTCGTCTACGTTCCTCCCACCTCACCCCAATGTAATTAATGTCTGGGAGTCTGTGTATGCATGTGTGTATTTGTGGTATTATATTTTAAAATTTGTGAGTGAGTGGGCACCAGTCTACGCATATATGTATATGTATGCGTGTTTGTGTATGTGAATGTGTAGCCGTTTATCTTTCGTGAAGGCTATTGATTGTCTGGTCCAGAAGCTGTTAATAACATTGGCCACGTAAATATTTTTAGAAGATTGCAACAAGCGTTTCTTGTTAGCTTCGCCGTCTTTGAGTCTCCAATTCTGATAAATCTGTAAACGTGTGTTATTTCTGAAGCAAACCTCTATTTCCAACCTGCATGTTTCGTATGCCGAAAAGAAACAAGGAAACGTAAGAACAAATTCTGACTGAGAATACAAAGCAATTTCGTGTGTGTGTGTGTGTGTGTAGTGTTTAAAGTGGTGTACAGATATTGTATATCGACAAAAAAGGAGGCAGTCAGAATTTTGGATAATTCTTTATTATTAACGCTTTCGTTCGTTTAATTCTTCAAGATAATAATTAAAATTTTGATTTCGATTTTAATTCTTGTCTTGAAGAATTCGTTTAAACGAACAAAAGAGCTAATTAAGAATTATCCAAAACTCATGGTTCCGAGTTTAGTACGACTGCGTGGCAGCTTGGGCAAGTGTTTTCTGCTATAGCTCTGGGTCGACCAAAGCCTCATGGGTGGATTTGGTAGACGGAAACTGAAAGAAGCCCGTCGCATATATATATATCGTTAGAATTTACAAAAAACAAAAGAGTGGGGGCAAGGACACGGTCAAGATATCTGGAGATGAGTTCGGTGGGGCAGTTACAGGCGGTGTGTGTGTATGTATGTGTGTATGTATGTGTTTGTGTGTCACCGTTTGTACCCCCACCATCGCTTAATAACCGAGGTTGGTGTTTACATCCCCATAACTTATCGGTTCAGCATAGGGGACCGATAGAATAAGTACTAGCCTTACAAAGAATAAGATCTGGGGTCGATTTGTTCAACTAAAGGAGGCGCTCCAGCACGGCCACAGTGAAATGACTGAACTAAGTAAAAGAATATATATACATATACATACACACACATATGTAGATGGATGATAGATAGATAGATAGATAAACATTCTGATCTACGTTCCACACTCCAGCTTGTGTGTGATTTCAGGTCGCAATAAACCAATAAAAGATTATCACAGATAGCAAATCTACGGCTTCAACGTAGTATCAACATTGATAGAAACCTCGTTTCCTAGATTGGCAAAAGAACGCAAACTTTTGTGAGTAGCTTTTTTGTATATTCCATTGACTTCACTCACTCAGTTGATACTTGTATCACAAACGGCAATTACAAGACTTAAGCGAGGGTATCAATATTTATAAACAGTTTTCTAGAATAGCACAAGATCATAAAATTGCTATGTTTTTAGAGAAATGTCCATTATTTTCATCTTGCTACATGGCTAATACTTGTTTTATCGGTCTGAGAAAAGATAATAATTTTCAAAGTTGACTCCAGCTCAAAATCTATAAAATATTATTGGCAGCTTCTGAATTTTTGGACGTTAAATGCTTCCTGTTTTTACTGACCTCTGATGTGATATTCATATAAGCTGAACAAACTGACCTTATAAAAGAACAGTTTATTTTCATTTGCGGAAAAATCAACAGGAATGTTCTGCTAATGACCTTTAAAGTAAGAGTATCGAATATTACCATGTCAAACTGGCTGACTAGTAATACATCTGAGCTTTCAGCTTCCCCCCCCCCTCTTGCATTCTCTTTCCCAGTCCCCTCACTCAGTGACTGCAGAAATCAAGTCTGTCTTTTTAAACTACATGCAATTCGATCAAATAAGTAGCAGTAATATACAGACGTTGTGTCGGTGGGTCATATTCTCCAGTCCAACCTACCAAAATGTGCAGAAGTTTCGAAGCCTCTCACAACCTATTTCTTGTAAAAGTTTAATAAACATATCTTAAATTGCTTGTATATGTACATGTGTGTATATGTACATGTGTGTGTGTGTTTGTGTGTGTGTTAGCAATTTAAATTAAACGGAAGGATTACTGAATTCTTTTTAGTAGAGGACATGTTTATTAAACTTTTACAAAGAAAGGGTTGTCACGGACTTCGAAATTTCTGCTTACTCGCCAGACAACACGCACACACACACACGCACGTGTGTGTGTGTGCGTGTGTGTAGTATATATATATATATATATATAATTATTCAATATTAACAGTTTTGTATTAGAAAACCAAGAATTTATACAAGGCTGTAAAAGAAGTGCTCAAACTAGTTGAGACATAGGTACAAAGTTAATTGCAGAATAAAACCGTTAGGTCATCGACTCAAAAAGCCGTAGCCCATCAATGATCACATATAAGAAGTACAACATAGACCACAAAACCAAATTAGTAAAGGGAAGTTAAAATTTTTATACATAAGAATAAAAATCGATTAAAAATACAATAGAATAATATAAATAAATAAATAAACTGCGATTAAAAGTTGATTAAAAATATTAGAGACTGGTACAAATACAATAGAATAAATATATATATATATATATATATATATATATATATATATATATAGAAAAAATATAGAGAAAAAAAATAATACATAGGGAGACGTAGCACAACAGTTCATTCGCTGAGGCCAATAGCCAATAAAAAAAAGTTAACGATAAATAGTACGGAAGTTCAACTACCTGCCTCATGACAGCAAATTTAGTAGGTAAAATCCAATTTCATAAACAGGAATACCGAAGCGCACGGGACAAAACAACAACAGAATATCCAAAGTGTGGCAAAGTAAAATCCATATTTCACCATTCCGCAGGTAACATCAGTAAAGTCAAACCATAAACATCATTTACAGTGGATTACAAGTATAGGTGGAACACAAACACAGAACACCTATGGCCATTTCGGGGATATATCACCGTATTTAGGGCACAATAGAGCACAAATTGGTGATAACCCCTCCTCAGGGTAAAAAAAAGACACACAGACATCACTTTCTTTATTTGGCACTTAGGCCTTAACACAGAGGGGGACACTACAAGAACAGACAAAGCAATACAGTACGTGGGGTACAAAGAATGAATGACGAATGAAATAAATTACTTAAAATGAGGTGATGAAATGGCTTACGAGTCCCCCAAAACTCGCAGTTTCATTTCACAGTTCTCTCATACAGTTAATAATCATGTTTTTTCTTTAGCAATTGTAAGTGGCCACAGCTCCTCTACCGTTACTACACTTGGCAGGGTGTCGTAGCCCACGTATAATCCACTTATTTGAAACTTGTCCGGGTGTATCTGCTGCAGTCTCTGCCTCACATGTTCTTCCACCAATATCGATTTCTTATTTTCCTCAAACGTTTCAGGGTCCAGTTTAACCCTTACTAAACCTTTTATTTTTGCAATCGTCTTTTCCAATTCTAAATCCTTATGGTAAATAATCACTGTTTTGATATTTTTAAAATCAACTCTTCCAATTACCTTTCCTTCCATCCTTGCTCTTGTCTGCTCGTCTGTTATCTTGTTCGACCATTTCCTCCTCTTTTCCTTTCTTTTCACTTTTTCGTGCTCTGTATCTTGGGTTCGGTTCTCAGCCTCGTCTTTCTCGGTTTCCATTTCCTTCTCTGTCTTTTTTTTCCTTTCTTTTTTTGAGGGTTCTTTGGCGGCGATTCAGTCCGCATACGCTTTCTATCCGTTTCTTGAGAAATTTTCTCGCACTCCACAGTTTCCGCCTGTTTTTTCTCCACCACCTCCTCTTCACAGACCTCTATTTCTTCCACTTGTACTTCTCTGCGGGGACACACCGCCTGCATGTGTCCCCTACTTTTACACTTATAACAGATTGGAGGTCTCCCCTCCACCACAACTCTTAGTCGTGCTCCGTCGGGGAGCTCCACCTCCTCTGCTATATTGTGCAGATCTGGTAAGGTTATGTGTACGAGTGCATCTATACCAAATCCCCACCAGTTGATCTCTCTCGATTTTTCTATTTTCAAAACTTCCACTTCGTCCTTGCAATTATGAATAACGGCTGTAACCAGCCATTCCGAATCTATTTCGGGAGGTGCCCGTCCAATTCTCACACGTGCAGCTCTTCTTCCACAATAGGTAGGTAAAAGGGCCCACCTAACCGTTCTTAAGGGTACAGTGGAGATATGGGCAGGAAAACAATTTTCAACAATAAATATTAACGATAATATTTAAACAACAATTCTTAAAACAATTTCAACAGAACGCAAATCAGAGAACTCACCGCGTTAAACGCTTTTTTCAACCAAAATCAGAAAAACACGTCCAACACCAACGAAGTCATATTTTTTATTACCCACGAGGGGCTAAACATACACGGGGACAAACACCATCGGGGAACTAAAATTATAAAATGGAGGTATAAAGAAAGAAACAAAATAAAAGAAAAGAATGAATTATGAAAAAGATGATATAATGAGGCGAAATGCTCACTCGACCCCCCGACGTCGAGTGGTTACATTGTTACCGTTTTGTCCTTCAGTACCTTAAATCCAGCAGATGAATTCCATAGTCCTCTTTTAGTTCAGTATAATTAGTCCTTTTCTGCAACTTGTCTCTATCGCCGATGACTTTCCACCAATCAATGCCTTTATCATTCTTTTTTATTATTTCCCATTCTTCTTTGCTTGCCAAATAACACATCGTAGTCTCACCGTCCTCATCTACGAATTCTACTTCCACCATATCCTTCCAATCGTTCAGCCTTTTAAACATGTCCTCTCCCGCGTTCTCATACAGAACGCAATCGAAACAAACAGGGGGAGGGGAAATCTTATTATCATCGTGTGTGTTTGTTTTTTTTTCTGTTTTCTTGTTGGAGGGGATTGGGTAGGTTTGGTGTCTGTATGGGTAGGGTGGGGTGGCAAGGGAGCGGATGGGCCCTGGCTGGGTTGGGGTTCACAATTATTTACTTTCTTTCTTTTCCTTTTTTTCTTCCTCACGGCCGTTTCCCATTCCTTATCTTCTGGAGTTTCCTTTTCCACTTCTTGTGTCCTCTCTTGTGATGGAGGGCGTCTCTCCTCAACCATTTTGGGTGGTGTAGTGCAGTTCGCTCTTATGTGTCCCTTCAGGCCACATTTGAAGCACCGTGGAACTCTTCCTTCCACCCTAACAATCATAGATATTTCATCCATGGTTATAGACTCTGTAATCTTTTCTACCGTTTCTTTTGACCCTTGGACTATCATCTCCAATTGCTGACCTCTCCAGTTAACGCAGTCTTTTTTCCTGGCCTGGAGCACTACTATGTTGTCCTCATTACCACAGAGGACCGCATCTGCCACCCTGAACACATCAACCTCCGGTGGGATTCCTTCTACCGTGATTCTTGTCGCTCTCCTGCCTCTATACGTGGGCAACAGCACCACTTCTTCACTTCGAACTGTTGAAGCTGCATGTTTCCTTGCTGCTGCTGCATTCCGGAACCTTACTTGTACTGTTCCAAAAGTGGAACCTCTAGCCAGGTATGCTATATCATCCCAAATCTGCCTCAACGCCTTTTCTATTTTCTTTGTCGTGACGACGTCGATTTTTCCCTTATTTATCGAATATGTTCGATAACTTATAGTTTTCTCCCTTATTCCGTCTTTTACTTCTTGCGGGGGCTTCAGCTTCACTTCGAACCCGTCTCGGGTCATTTCACTTTTATACTTTCCTAGTTCGCCGATGTTCAGTTCCGTCTCCTTGCACCTTGCTGCATCAGCAAAATTCCTGTTCCCTGCCGTCAGCATTTGGTCCATTCTTTTCACAGCCTCCCGCAACTCCTCCTCGGACGAAGACAAGTTTGAACAACTGTCTTCAGACATTCCTTAACCGTTCGTCTCCTCTCTTACGAGAAGAGAAAACACAACCAAAACACGTAAATACTGAAACCGTTGCTACGCAGCTCAAAAAATTGTTATTTTTCAAAATTCACCAGCACAAAAATCGACGAAGTCACCAGTCAAAGAAAAAAATTATAATTATGAGAGCAAGCTTAAATAAATAATATGGACTAGACCAAAAAAAAAAAAAAAAAAAAAATCTAATTTTTAGTATACCCTTTAGAATAGTCAGGCAGGTTTGGTAACTAAAGACTATTAAGTTTCAAATCCAGCGTAAGCCATGATGAAAAATAAATAAAAAATAAATACTACCATTGTATCCATATTTTTATTATTATTTTAATATCAATATTTTTGTCTTTTTATTTTAATTGTTATTTCTATCATTACCATTACTATCACCATTACTACCACTACT